>NC_083577.1:12839346-13139346 GCF_027579695.1 Neoarius graeffei
TATTTAAAATTTAAAAAGAATTGTCCAGTGTAAATATTAAAAGCATTCTTTAATACTACAAATTATTAATGACTTCATAAATGCCTCTGATCCTACACAGACCTCTGTCAAGAGCTAAGATGAACGTGATTATCCAAAAGAAATGTAGCACAATAGCGACTCTGACAATAATATTACAATTAGCACAATGAAAGCTCATCCCGTAACATACATCTAAATTTTTGCGGCCCCCAGGCTCCAGTGCTTGCTTTTGCATAGCTACAGAGTAACTGATTCTATAAAGGGGGAGGAAGGGTAGAGGAAAGCAGGTCCATGGAGCTTGTGGAGCATGGGGACATCATTTCATTTCTCTCTGACCCTTGTTTGAGACTTCAATTAAATCTTGGAGCATGCATGTGCTAGGCAATCTGAGACCAGCCAGAACAGCAAAATGGAGGTAGTGCATTTGGCACCAAGGGAATATCAGGGTGATTAGCTGGGCTTAGCTGATGATCATCTTCGGAGCATGTGACCAAAAGGTCATGCTGGATTCAATTTACCAGCTGTCACTCAAATGCCCAGGGCTTTTTTTTTTTTAAGTTCCATGTTAACATGAGCAAAATGGATTATGTACAGCTGATATGAATGTGCAGTTTAAGATACATCAGAATGTACATGTGTACCAAATAAAATGCAGAATTATGTTAACTTTAAAAAATATATATTTAATGAGCTCACTGTGTTAGTTTTCACATAATTTTTTTAAGGTTCATGCTCAGTTGCCTTTAGCATATACTGTATGGCAAACCATGTACTGCAATTTTATTCGTTTAACAAGCTTGTCAATTCCAAAATAAAATGGTGTATGTTACATTAATATGCTGTTATTACAGGTTTGTTAACAATGATGGTCTAGAAGCCATGGCCTAAAGGTTAGAGAAGCAGCTTTCAAACCAAAAGGTTGCTGGTTTGATTCCCTGGACAAGCAGGAATGGCTGAAGTGCTCCTGAGCAAGGTACTTAACCCCCCACTGCTCCTTAGGCTGCTCTGGATATGTTGTACATCGCTCTGGATAAGAGTGTTTGTTTGCTAAATGCCGTTAATGTAATGTAGTGGTGCAGGTTCAGGCATTGTTATAACATAATTATATTACTCTAATTGTGATCAATATCAAGGTTTCCTTGCTTACATTTGCCTTTATTCAACACTCTTATCCTCATCATCATATCTACGCATTACACCCCTTTCCATACTAGGACACGACGTGCCCTAGTATGCCCTAGAATCCCCTTGAGAAAACACAGGATTCTACACCTGAGCCAGCAAAGCAGCGTTATGTGATTGAGTCCTCTATGGATGCGGTAAATGAATCATTTTATATTTAACCACTCTGTCAAACACTCATCAAATTGCACTTCAATTTGTGGGTTGTTGACATGTCCTGATGAAGCGCGTACACGCTTAAAATAAAAACGCACGTACACAGAAGATGGCCACAAATGCCTTTAGCTGCTGTGCCAGCACTTGACATAATGGTGCCCAATTTAAAAATTCCAGGAGTCTCATTTATCAAAAAGTACACAGAACAAATTCTAACTCTGTGTGTTAGAACTGCAACTAATTATTGTTATTTATCACACGCAAGTAGGCACAACTGTATTCAACTGTCACTGGTAAATCCTACATATTCTAAAATGCTCTGATTGTGCATGGCCATACATATTTTCACAACAAAATGCCCCCAAATTGCCAAACAAAGTCCCTTTAAAAGGGAATTTTATGGTTTTTAAATTTTATGGCTTTTAAATTTTATGGTTTTGTGTGCAGTCCATTGCTCCAATTGCATTCAGAAAAGCTTCATGAAAATCAGTCATTAGAATCAGAATAAAAAAACTTTTATTGAGCCATAAGGAAGTCTTCTGTGTAGACTTTAGAAAAGTCAGTGCAGTGTCTAAATTTGACGCATATCTGATGCCTCACACTGATGAACTGCTTGATTGGTTAGGCGCAGTTTGCTTTTATTTGACACTGGATTTAACTAAGGGATTTTGGCAGATCCCCTTGACTCCACTTTCCCAGAAAAAAAATGTTGTTGTTTTTTTCCAGTCCGTTTGGGTTACACCAATTTGTCACCCTTCCATTTGGGTTGTTTGGGGCCCCAGCGATGTTTCAGTATCTCATGGACAGAATATTCTGTGCATATCCTGCTGCCTATTTAGACAACATCATTACTTATAGTAATGACTGGCAGTGGCATTTACAACAACCAAGGGCTATCCTGAAATCTCTGAGGTATGCGGGACTCATGGCAAACCCGAAGAAGTGTGGTGGAAGTACAGTATCTGGGCTTTCACTTGGGTCACGGGCAGGTGCATCCCCAAATTAATAAGACTGCAGCAATTGTGGCTTGCCCAAAACCCAAGACCAAAAAGGGGGTAAGGCAGTTCCTGGGGTTGGTTGGCTATTACATTACAGGCAGTTAGCAGACACTCTTATCCAGAGTGACATGCAACATACCCAGACCAGCCTAGGGAGCAGTTGGGGGTGCCTTGCTCAAGGGAATCCAGGGAATTGAACTGGCAACCTTTTGGTCCCAAAGCTGTTCTCTAACCATTAGGCCTATTGTCAGCGGCTCATGCCTAATTTTTTGGGTGTCATCAGACTGCTGACTGATCTCATTAAAAGGAGGCACCAGATCTGGTCCAGTGGATGGAGCCATGAGCACAGGCTTTTGCTCAGGTTTTGTGTGGGGGCCTGCTGTTGCATTCCCCTGACTTTTCTCTCCCTTTTGTTGTACAAATCTATGCATTGGACAGAGGGCTGGCGGCAGTTTTGTCCTAAGTGGTGGCGGGGGAGGAGCATCCAGTACTGTACATCAGTCGCAAGCTCTCGATGCAAGAATCTAAGTATAGCGCGATCAAGGCCGAGTGCCTGGCCATCAGAGTGGGTGGTCCTCACTCTCCAGTACTACCTGCTAAGGCACCCTTTCACCCTCTGTTCTGACCATATTCCAGTGGCTCCACTGCATGAAGGATGCCAATGCACAGATCACTCATTGGTATCTAGTTCTTCAGCCCTTTAAGTTTGAGGTCATTCACAGGCCAAGGGCACAGATGGTGGTGGTGGATTACCTCTCCTGCTGGGTGGGGGGAGTCAGCTATCAGCCAGACAGCTCCCTGGCCTGAGTTGAGCGGTGGCAGTATATGGCAGCGGGGGCATGGTCGAGCACCGTCTGTGAACAGCAAGGAGTCAGGTGAACCAGCAGGTAATCAACCTGTGGTTGATTGCTGTCTGTCTACTATGGTGTGTCTTTTGTCTGTCAGTAGTCAGTAAGCAGAAAGAGAGAACTTTGTCACCCGATGTGTGTCATCTGTGTATGCGCGTGTGAAAAAATCTAAATCACTGGAAAGTGAAAGTGAAGGAGAAAATAAAACGCACCTTGAGTTGTTAAGCCTGTCTTCCCTTTCCTCATTTCCCAATCTGTGAGCATGTCACAAGCAGCCTTCCATGTTGTATTTAAAGCAAAGGGGACAAAACTCTCTCTTGTGGTACACCAGTGCTACACAACACTGTGTCAGACACACAGCCCCACATACTATGGCCTTTCCGTCACGTAGTCCATAATCCACAAAACTAAGGGAGCATCTACCTGCATAGCACACAGCTTATTCCGTATTTGGGCTGACTGAATGATTTTTAACACACTAGAGAAATCAAAGAGCATAATTTCTCTTGGCTTGTCTAGGTGGCAGTAGGCACAGTGCAGCAGGTAGATAATAACATCATCCACCTCAATCCTGGTTTGGTAGGCAAACTGAAGGAGATCCAGTGCCAACTAAAGCAGGGGCAAAGGATCTCCAGCACCAGTCTCTCAAAGACTTTCATGCTGTGTGAGGTAAGTGCTACAGTGCCCTCCTTGATTATTGGCCCCCCCTTGTAAAGATCAATAAAAAGCGTTTAGAAAAAAATCCAGCTTTTGGTGAAGTTGCTTCATCTCACACTGAAAAAATTAGAAAAAGCCAACCTTTAATTGAAATAAATTTATTCAGAGGAAACACAAATCCCTCATCAATAAATTATTTAACAAAAATGTGTTCCACAATCATTGGTACCCCTGCATTTACAACCCCGATTCCAAAAAAGTTGGGACAAAGTACAAATTGTAAATAAAAACGGAATGCAATAATTTACAAATCTCAAAAACTGATATTGTATTCACAATAGAACACAGACAACATATCAAATGTTGAAAGTGAGACATTTTGAAATTTCATGCCAAATATTGGCTCATTTGAAATTTCATGACAGCAACGCATCTCAAAAAAGTTGGGACAGGGGCAATAAGAAGCTGGAAAAGTTAAAGGTACAAAAAAGGAACAGCTGGAGGACCAAATTGCAACTCATTAGGTCAATTGGCAATAGGTCATTAACATGACTGGGTATAAAAAGAGCATCTTGGAGTGGCAGCGGCTCTCAGAAGTAAAGATGGGAAGAGGATCACCAATCCCCCTAATTCTGCGCCGACAAATAGTGGAGCAATATCAGAAAGGAGTTCGACAGTGTAAAATTGCAAAGAGTTTGAACATATCATCATCTACAGTGCATAATATCATCAAAAGATTCAGAGAATGTGGAAGAATCTCTGCGCGTAAGGGTCAAGGCCGGAAAACCATACTGGGTGCCCGTGATCTTCGGGCCCTTAGACGGCACTGCATCACATACAGGCATGCTTCTGTATTGGAAATCACAAAATGGACTCAGGAATATTTCCAGAGAACATTATCTGTGAACACAATTCACCATGCCATCCGCCGTTGCCAGCTAAAACTCTATAGTTCAAAGAAGAAGCCGTATCTAAACATGATCCAGAAGCGCAGACGTCTTCTCTGGGCCAAGGCTCATTTAAAATGGACTGTGGCAAAGTGGAAAACTGTTCTGTGGTCAGACAAATCAAAATTTGAAGTTCTTTATGGAAATCAGGGACACCGTGTCATTCGGACTAAAGAGGAGAAGGACGATCCAAGTTGTTATCAGCGCTCAGTTCAGAGTCCTGCATCTCTGATGGTATGGGGTTGCATTAGTACATGTGGCATGGGCAGGTTACACATCTGGAAAGACACCATCAATGCTGAAAGGTATATCCAGGTTCTAGAGCAACATATGCTCCCATCCAGACAATGTCTCTTTCAGGGAAGACCTTGCATTTTCCAACATGACAATGCCAAACCACATACTGCATCAATTACAGCATCATGGCTGTATAGAAGAAGGGTCCGGGTACTGAACTGGCCAGCCTGCAGTCCAGATCTTTCACCCATACAAAACATTTGGCGCTTCATAAAATGGAAGATACGACAAAAAAGACCTAAGACAGTTGAGCAACTAGAATTCTACATTAGACAAGAATGGGTTAACATTCCTATCCCTAAACTTGAGCAACTTGTCTCCTCAGTCCCCAGACATTTACAGACTGTTGTAAAGAGAAAAAGGGATGTCTCACAGTGGTAAACATGACCTTGTCCCAACTTTTTTGAGATGTGTTGTTGTCATGAAATTTAAAATCACCTCATTTTTCTCTTTAAATGATACATTTTCTCAGTTTAAACATTTGATATGTCATCTATGTTCTATTCTGAATAAAATATGGAATTTTGAAACTTCCATATCATTGCATTCCGTTTTTATTTACAATTTGTACTTTGTCCCAACTTTTTTGGAATCGGGGTTGTAATACTTTCAACAACCTCCCTTTGCCAGCAAAACAGCACTGAGTCTTCATTGATAACATTTTATAAGGTTGGAGATACAGAGCAGGGCATCTGAGACCATTCCTCTTTACACAAGCTCTCCAGATCATCCAGGGTTCTCGGCTCTCTCTTGTGCTCTCTCCTCTTCAGCTCACCCTACAGGTTTTCACTGGGGTTCAGGTCAGGGGACTGAGATGGCCAGGGCAAAAGCTTGATTCTGTGCTTAGTGAACCATTTTTGTGTTGATTTGGACATATGCTTTGGATCATTGTTCTACTTGAAGATCCAGTGATGACCCAGTTTTAGTTTCCTGGCAGAGGCAGCCAGATTCTCATTTAAAATGTCCTGGTGTTTCATGGAGTCCATGATGCCATGTACCATAACAAGGTTTCCAGAGCCTTTGGAGGAGAAACAGCCCTAAAACTTCACAGAACTTCCAGCATATTTTACAGCTGGGATTGGGTTCTTTTCATTACAGCCATCCTTCTTTTGACTCCAAACCCACTTTGAATGTTTATTGCCAAAAAGCTCTATTTGTGTTCCATCAGACCATAGAACACAGTTCCAGTCAAGGTTGTAGTAGAATTTCATAAAATTCAAACGTGTTGTGGTTAACTGACAGAAAAGGCTTCTTTCTGGCAGACCTTCCAAATAATCTGTTGCTATGGAGGTGGAGTCTGATGGTAGTTTTAGAGACTTGGAAACCCCAAGATTTTGCTTTTTCTTGAAATTCACCAACAGCAATCCTTGGGGATTTATTTATGTTTTGGGGTTTTTTTTTCCTCTCTTACTCTCCTCTTCACTGTACATGGGGGTAAAATAAACTTGGGTCCTCTTCCAGGTAAGTTTGTAACAGTTCCAGTTGGTGTCCACTTTTTTTTTATTATTGCCCTAACAGTAGAAATGGACATTTTTCAGGCAAGTAGCTATTTTCTATAACCATTCCCTAACTTATGAAAGCTAACACACTTCCCCCCTCGTTTGGTTTGTGTTCTCTTATCTTTCCCATGTTGATGGACGACTAAGAGAATTTGGCCTCTGTGTTACCTCATATTTGTTCCCCAGTTAATCAGGAAGTCATGGATTACAGCTTGAAAGTTCCTACACACTGTAATCAACTCAAACATGTACAATTTAATTGTGAAGCATACTTCAGTTACATTGTGTTCACTCTAATTTCCAGGGGTGCCAATAATAGTGGCACATGCTTTTTTTGTTAAAACAATTATTTCTTGAGGAATTTGTTTTTCCTCTGAATACATTTATTTCAATTAAAAGTTGGATTTTTATCATTTTTTTTTCAGTGTGAGATGAAGCCATTTTCCCAAATGCTGGATTTTTTTCTAACCCCTTTTACTAATCTTTACAAGGGGTGCCAATAATCGTGGAGGGCACTGTCCTGGTCTGCAATCAGATGGGGCACTAAGGGGACAGCTTCTTTGGCACAGGAACCAGACAAGATATTTTTCATAACACAGGCACCTTTTTAATACTGAGGTTCAAGTCGAAGATCATGAGTAGTGCTCCACAAAGTTGGGAGGTACAGATCTTGAGCACCTGTGGACTAATGCAATCAGGGCCAACTGCTTTGGCCAGATGGAGTCTATATAGTTCTTTCCTGACTTGGTCCTCAGTGATGGTAATGATTGATGGTCCACAGGTATCAGAGTCATGAACAGGAGAGGGGTAGGGGGGCACCAGCAGGTAAGGTGGAGGGATGAAGTAATTTAACACTCCCAATCATCTGTGAAGAGAGGTGAAAAGATGAGCAGCATTCTGTTGAGGCACCGATGGTACAACCCCATTTCCAAAAAAAGTTGGAACACTGTAAAATGGAAATAAACACAGGACACTGTGATTGGCAAATCATGAAAACCCTATATGTCACTGAAAATAGTACAAAGACAACATATCAAATGTTGAAACTGAGAAATCTTATTGTTTTTTGAAAGATGTATGCTCATTTTGAATTTAGTGCCAGCAACATATTTCAAGATAAGTTGGGACAGGGGCATGTTTACCACTGTGTTGCATCACCTCTACTTTTAACAACACAATGTAAATGTTTAGTTCTATTTGCGGTCGGGTCATGCCAAAGACCATCATAAAAATGGCACCTACTGCCATCTGACAAGGCATGCTGCAATACAGATGTGAGTAGGGAGTCAAACTCTTGCGATTACCAAAGGACCTGCCCCCCATCATAACCCTAGCTACTATATAATAGGCGAGAGGCTGAGAGCTATAGAAATGGAGATTGGTGCTACACCCATGTGCCTCAAGAGCTGATTAGTACTGGGACAGGAGTATTATTGATTCAAAATAATAAATTCTTCTCTTACGATTGGCTATGTACCCAAATCCTTTAAACTAGCAGTTATCAAACCCCTGATTAAAAAAACCTGACCTTGATCCCTGTCCGCTGTCCAATTATTGGCCAATATCAAACCTCCCCTTTATCTCCAAGATCCTTGAAAAAGCTGTGGCACAGCAGTTATGCTTATATTTACATAGCAATAACATCCATGAAATGTATCAGTTAGGATTTAGACCTCATCATAGCACAAGGACAGCTCTGGTTAAAGTAGTAAACGACCTACTGTTGACGTCTGATCAGGGCTGTGTCTCGCTGCTTGTGTTGCTTGACCTTAGTGCAACATTTGAGACCATTGATCATTCCATTCTTCTGGATAGACTAGAAAATGTTGTGGGAGTTAAGGGAACGGCCCTCTCCTGGCTCAGGTCTTATTTAACTGATTGCTATCAGTGTGTTGATGTAAATGGTGATTTTTCTAGACATACCGAGGTAAAGTTTGGTGTTCCACAAGGTTCTGTCTTGGGTCCACTGCTTTTTTCTTTATATATGTTACCTCTGGGTGATATTATTCGTAAACATTGTATTAGTTTCCACTGTTATGCTGATGACACACAGCTGTATGTTTCTGCAAAACCTGATGAGAGACACCAGCTTAATAGAATTGAGGAATGTGTTAAGGACATTAGGCACTGGATGCTTATTAACTTCCTTCTGCTTAACTCTGACAAGACTGAAGTACTTGTACTAGGATCACATGCAGCTAGAAGTAAGTTTTCTGATTACACAGTAACTCTGGATGGCCTTTGTTTCTTCACGTGCAGCAGTAGAAGACCTTGGAGTGATTATTGACCCCAGTCTTTCATTCGAAACTCACATTGATAACATCACCTGGATAGCTTTCTTTCATCTCAGAAATATTGCAAAGATAAGAAATTTAATGTCACTACATGACGTGGAAAAACTAGTTCATGCTTTCGTTACCTCCAGGTTGGATTATTGTAATGCCTTACTGTCTGGACGTTCCAATGAGTGCATAAACAAGCTCCAGTTAGTTCAAAATGCAGCAGCAAGAGTCCTTACTAGAACTAGAAAATATGACCACATCACCCCTGTTTTATCCACACTGCATTGGCTCCCAGTCAAATTTCGTATTGATTATAAAATACTACTATTGATTGACCTTTAAAGCACAGAATGGTCTCGCACCACAGTACCTGAGTGAACTTCTGGTCCTCTATGATCCGCCACACCTACTTAGATCAAAAGGTGCAGGCTATCTGCTGGTACCTCGTATAGTGAAGGCTACATCAGGGGGCAGAGCCTTTTCTTACAAAGCCCCACAGTTATGGAACAGCCTTCCAAGTAATGTTCGGGAATCAGACACAGTCTCAGTGTTTAAGTCTAGGCTGAAAACATATCATAAGCCTTTTGTAAATGGTGTTTATGAGGTAAAGGTGTAGATCTTAGTACAGCAGATAACTGTAAAAATCGTTCAGATGGTGAAACAAGCATGAAATTTGGCACAGATTGTCTCCAGGACCTGCTCTTTTCAAAAAAGGTGTTGGCCACATGAAAATCCAAGATGGCGACCATTTTTCAAGATGGCCGACATCTGTGGTTGAAAGTGATTGGATGAGGTTACATAATGGACAAAGTATGCAGAATTTTTGAGCTCAACTCCATGGATTTGGGTGATAAGTTGCTGCATACAGGTAATTTTAGTTACAGAAAGTGTTGCTTGGGAAATATCCAAGATGGCGTCCAAAATGGCAGCCACAAATGGTAAAAAACTTAATACCTCAGCAACTAATTCAGATAGAGACACGATTTTTTGATCCAGTGATGTGTTTAATCAAGGAAGTTTATTAATATGTTATTTGAGCCAAACTGGCCATGACATGGGTCAAGACAGCATCGAAGTTGGCCACCAAAAATACCATAGGGTAAAATATTTTGGTCATACAAACAGTAACCATAGGAAAGATATCATGTATACCTGGATTCAAGACACTGAACATGGGCATGTTACTGTGATTGTTTTGGCTATATAATATATAAACAAAAAAATTATACCATAATATTTAAAAATACAAAAATAAAGAAAAAAATTGAGATATAAAAAAAGAGATTTAGACTTCACACTTGCAACTGCACAAAGCTGTGCAGGTAAGACCCAGCTTGTAGCATTTGCACCTGCCACGACAGCCTGCTTTGCAGTCACACTTGGTTAGCTGTTGGCAACTCTTGGCTATGGGAGAGTTGGCTGTCCAGAAAACCTGCCATGCTTCACCTGACTTCTGCCATCCCCAGTCAGCAGGACTCTCTGGTTCTGGCTGACATTGGGTTGCTTGGCCCCACACACAACCAGCCTGGTAAGCAGCACGCTTTGTATGTTGAAGCAGAGCTGCTTTGGTTGGTGGAATGGCCTCATAGGGCCTTTGTTTCCTTGCAAACATGTCAAACCTGGCCTCATCCACAGTGGCAGCAGTGCTGGACCTGTCATACATGAGTATGACAAACTTCTCCAGGATCTGCAGGTCACCCTCTTCTACTGTGAGAGGGTACTGACTCAGTTTGGAGAATACAGGGGAGGCCTCAGGACAGATGTCCCATGTTTGCTAAGCTGTCTTCTTGCCCTTGTTCCTGAAGGCTGAGATGGTGTCACAGCCTGTGAAGGCATGAAAGAACAAGATGCCAGAGATCTTTTCCTGGCTCATATGTTTACACATGTCATGGATGCTGATCCATCGCAAGCTCTGGCCTTGGCCAAATGCCACCCAAAGGTACTCCAACCCCAGACTCTGAAGTATGTGGAAGACACTCAGTGCAATGATGACAATATCTGTGTCATTTGCCTTGATCACAATGGCTTTGCTCCCATGTTCCACAGCATACTTCTCATGCACAAAGATGCGGCTGTCAGCTTCCTCATGAGTGCACTTGTCCAGCTCCTGAAGGCCAGTCTCATGGGTGCTGAGGACAGCAGATCCTTTTGTCACAATAACCAGGTTAGCTGCAGACATCTGGGCAACCTTGTCTGCCAGGAATTGGAACAACTCAGTTTTGTTGTCATTGTGTCTGAGGAAATTGTGCCAGTTGGATGGAATGGTGTTCTTGTGTCAGCTTTGAGACTTGATGTGGTGTATACATCAAAGACAAGATGTGTGGCAGTGTGTTTGCTACTGTAGGACTGTATCACTGGCAGGAAGTCCAATAGTGCATAGCCCTCAAAGGTTTTCCCTCTCTTTGGTGGCAATGTATGGACTAGAGCAGACCCATCTACAATCAGGACATCGGACTCTGGTGTCGTGTCTTCTGGTGTAACATGACCCTCCAGGACAGAGGTCAGTTGAGCTTTCTGGCATGTATACAGCCTTCCACCCTCACTCAGTGCAGCTGGGAATGCTTGATTCTCATGCTGGAAAAACTCATGTAGATTACATTCTCTGCTTTGACAGGATATAAACAGCTTTGAGAACAGCTGGCAGTCCTCTTTCAGAAGCTTCTGTCTTGAGGGTTCCACTGGAGCAGCTACTTGTCTGAAGAAGTCAGTTCTGTTCCTCCTAATGGGCTCATAGAAGGAGGCTGCATTGTTTGCCAAAGACTCTGAAAATGCAAGAAATTGAGCTTGGCTCAAAGTGTGTCTGCAGGAGTTCTGCTGAGCTGGGGTAGGCAATGTGTTTGCTGTCAATGGAGTACAGATCCTGACTGTCTTCCTGGAAAGGGCTACCCAGGTGTTGCAAAGTCAGTGACAGTTTGTTGACTCTGTCCAAGAATGTGTTCTGTGCATGTGGTGTTTGCTCATGGTGTGTTGTCTGCTCACTAGACTCTTTACTTTGAGACTCTCTTTCATACATTGTCACCCAATGGCTGACCTCTGGGCCAGCAATCATCCATCGCCTGAGTGCTAATGGATCTTCTGTCAGCTTATAAGGGCAAAAAAATACTAAAAGAGCAAATACATGGAAATATATTACACAAAGAACCTAAATTTGTCACTCACCAGCGGCCATCTTGAAAAATGACCGCCATTTTGAATTTTTTGCATGGCCAATGCCCTTTTTAGAAAGACAGGACTCTGAAGAGTATCTGTGCCAAATTTGATGTTTGTTTCACCATCTGAATGATTTTAATGAAATATGCAGTTATCCACTGCACTATCTGGAGGGTCCTCAGACATACAGTGTTTTGGTAAACTGGGATGTATAGATGCTGTCAGTCCCCCACTTGCTTGCTCACTCAAGTTTGCTGATGGTGTACTGGCTGGCTGCTTTATGTCCCGGGGCTCCCTCATGCCTGTGTTACCTTCTGGCCCTTTTAGTTATGCTGTCATAGTTAGTTGTTAGTTGCCGGAGTCCCTGCTTGTACTCAGTGCAATTGTCCCTCACTCACTCAGTGCAGCGAGGGACAGATTTGGGGGGGGAGAGAGAGAAAACACAGGTTGTTAGGTATGCCCAATGTCACTTGAATAAGTAGGAACAGTATACATACTGTTCCTACTTATTCAGGTGACATTGGGCATACCTAACAACCTGTGTCCCCCCCCCCCCCCCCCCCAAATCTGTCCTTCTGAGTTACAAGTCAGTCCTGGGATTGAGATGCTGACCTCTTCTGCTCCTCGGACCTGCCTAATCCATCCTGGTGCCCTGTGTCTGGTTGGAGTCTCATCGCATGGCTCCTGTGGAGGACGGCCCCGGCCCCATGTGGACAGTTGAAAGTCACACCTGGAGGATGCTCTGGACACTTACAGTAATGCTTTTATGGCTGAGGACTACAGTTGACTTGCTAACTTTAGGACTGCAGTTGTCATTAACAGTTTTGCACTCAAGTTTCCATCAATGAAGAGTTTATAACATCAACGAAACTGACTTCATGTTAAAGCTGTTAATGTTATAGTCATGTTGTCTGTTGTTGCCCAAATGAGGATGGGTTCCCTTTTGAGTCTGGTTCCTCTCGAGGTTTCTTCCTCATGTTGTCTGAGGGAGTTTTTCCTTGCCACCGTCGCCACAGGTTTGCTCATTGGGGATAGTCCAGGTGTGACTTTCAACTGTCCACATGGGGCCGTCCTCCACAGGAGCGATGCAAGAACTTCAGTTCCCGCCTGCCGTGCTTCAATACTCCACCCATATCAGGGATTTACAAATATACAAATAAACTTGACGTGACTTGACAGGAGACTGCCTGAGAAGACCAGATCCTGGTGCAGGAGGGACTTTGAATTGATGTAAATGTTTGGGAATTGAGGAGGCCAACTGCTGTAGTTTTGAAAGTGAAATGTCCCATTTTTTACCTGATATATGATTTCAGTTGTTCAGCAGTTCAGGATCTTCTTTGTTATATTTTGTGCTTCATGATTGGGGTTGTAGTATCCGAGGGAGGGTGGGAGGGAGGGGAGCACTGGGTGACATGGAGGTCCTAGTGGGGCTGCAGGGAAGATTGTGCTGAAGGCCATTGTCAAACCTGTTAAAAAAAAAAACCTGTCCCCAGGCTGCTGGATTTAAAGCCAGTGATTGTGTTCATACCCCTGCACACTTCCCTAATGTTGTTCCAGCCTTTGCTTCAGCTTCCTCTTGTGATTGTCCCTCCCCTCCTTTACTGTATATTCACTGACAGCTGTTTCTGTACCTTCTTCACTGCCTCCCTGTCAAATGACCTGAATCCTTTCTTCTTCTTGTTCAGAAGGGCTTTGACGTCTTTAGTGACCCATGGCTTGTTGTTCAGGAAGAAGCATACAAATTTTAAAAGATAGTATTGTCAATACAAAAGTTGATGTACTCTGTCACACAGTCCATGAGATTATCAATGTCCTCACAGTGCATCTCACAAAGTGCATCCCAGTCTGTTGTCTCTAAGCAGTCCTGCAGAGTTGCACTGGCCTACTTTGACCACTGCCTCATGGACATGGCAGTGGCTAAGTGCCTCTTCACAATTGGCTTCTACAGGGGAATGAGGTGCACCAGACTGTGGTCAGATCTGCCAAGACGTGTGATAGCTGTACAACCGTATGCTTCTTTAACATTCAAAGTCAAAGTCCCTCCTGTGCCAGAACCTGGTTGTGGTAAATCCCTGATATGGGTGGAGTATTGAAGCACGGCAGGCAGGAACTGAAGTTCTTGCAAACTTTTTATTTTTCTTTTTTTCTTTTCAGCTTTACTCATGTGCTGTTCACAGACACGCGCGCGCGCGCACACACACACACACACGTGTTCTGGTCAGGGAGAGGGCTCTTCTCAAGTCAAGTCAGGTTTATTTGTATAGCGCTTTTAACAATAAACATTGTAGCAAAGCAGCTTTACAGAATTTGAACTACTTAAAACATGAGCTAATTTTATCCCTAATCTATCCCCAATGAGCAAGCCTGTGGTGATGGTGGCAAGGAAAAACTCCCTCAGACAACATGAGGAAGAAGCCTAGAGAGGAACCAGACTCAAAAGGGAACCCATCCTCATTTGGGCAACAACAGACAACATGACTATAACATTAACAGTTTTAACATGAAGTCAGTTTTATTGATGTTATAACCTCTTCACTGATGGAAACTTGAGTGCAAAACTGTTAATGACAACTGCAGTCCTAAAGTTAGCAAGTCAACTGCAGTCCTAAAGTTAGCAAGTCAACTGTAGTCCTCAGCCATAAAAGCATTACTGTAAGTATCCAGAGCATCTTCCAGGTGTGACTTTCAACTGTCCACATGGGGCTGTCCTCCACAGGAGCGATGCAATGAGACTCCAACCAGACACAGGGCACCAGGATGGATCAGGCAGGTCCGAGGAGCAGAAGAGGTCAGCATCTTGATCCCAGGACCAACATGTAACTCAGAGGGACAGATTTTTTTTGGGGGGGGAGAGAGATAGAGAGATAGAGAGAAAACACAGGTTGTTAGTTATGCCCAATGTCACCTGAATAAGTAGGAACAGTAGGAACAGTCTTCTCTGCTCTCCCCCTCCTTTTATGCTCTATCCCTGCAACAAACACCCAGACCCACATTAATTGACACCAGGTGTAATGAGTTAGCCACTTACCTTCCCTGACCCTGCCCTCCATTCACAAACTGCCACTTGGCCATGCCCCCATTGCCACATACCCCCACCGCCCAACTCAGGCCGGGGAGCCGTCTGGTCTGAAGCAGACTCCCCCCCCCGACAGGACAGGAAGTCTGCCACCACCATCTGCGCCCCCGGCCTGTGGACCACCTCGTACTTAAATGGCTGGAGGGTGAGATACCAACAGGTGATCTGCGCATTGGCATCCATGCGGTGGAGCCACTGGAGGGGTGCATGGTCTGAACAGAGGGTGAAAGAGCACCCCAGCAGGTAGTATCAGAGGGCAAGGACTGCCCACTTGATGGCAAGACACTCTTTTTTGATGGTGCTGTACTTGCTTTCACGCATCGAGAGTTTATGGCTGATGTACAGCACGGGGCACTCCTCGCCCTCCACCTTCTGGGACAAAACAGCCCCCAGTCCTCTGTCCAATGCATCAATCTGTAAAATAAAGGGGAGAGAGAAGTCAGGGGAGTGCAAAAGTGGCCCCCCACACAGTGCAGCTTTTCCTTTAGAGAACGCCTGTTGGCACTGCTCCGTCCACTGGACTGGAACTGGAGTCCCCTTTTTAGTGAGATCGGTTAACGGGCTGGTGGCATCCGAATAATTAGGTATAAGCCTATGATAATAGCCAGCCAGCCCCAGGAACTGTCTCACCCCCTTTTCAGTCTTGGGCCTCAGGCAGGCTGCAATCGCTGCAGTCTTGTTAATTTGGGGACGCACCTGCCCATGACCCAAGTGGAACCCCAGATACTGTACTTCCACCCACCCAATTGCACACTTTTTCGGGTTAGCTGTGATACCCGCATGCTTCAGCGACTTTAGAATGGCCCTCAGATGTTCCAGGTGCCACAGCCAATCATGGCTATAGATAATGATCTCATTGAGGTAGGTGGGGGCGTGAGGGCGGAGGATCTTGTCCATGAGCTGCTGGAATGTAGCGGGAGCCCCAAACAACCCAAAAGGAAGTGTGACAAATTGGTGTAACCCAAACGGTGTGGAAAAGGCCATTTTTTCCAGGGATAGAGGAGTCAAGGGGATCTGCTAATATCCCTTTGTTAAATCCAGTGTTGAATAAAAGTGAGCAGCACCTAACCGATCGAGCAACCGATCGAGCAATGCAAGGCATTGGCTATGCGTCAAATTTAGACACCACATTGACCTTTCTATAGTCCACACAGAACCGAACCAACCCGTCGGTCTTGGGAACCAGGACCATTGGGCTGCTCCAGTCACTGTGGGACTCCTCAATTATGCCCATCTTAAGCATGGACTTGAGTTCATCCTGAACCACCTTTTTTTTGTGTTCGGGCAGGCGGTAAGGGTAGCTACACACCACCACCCCCGAGGGCGTCTCAATGTGGTGTTCTATGAGGTGGGTGCAGCTGGGTAGGGGCGAGAACATGTTAGAAAATTCATCCTGCAACTTGGCTACCTCCATGAGTTGGGTGGGTGAGAGGTGGTCTCCACAAGGGACTGGAGTGCTTTGAGATGCTACCTTTTTTACCTCCAGCCCCAGCTCCACCTTCTCTGGAACTACTGACACCAAAGCCATAGGGACCCCCTCATTCCAGTGTTTTAAAAGGTTGAGGTGGTTGATTTGCAATGCCCCAATCTTATCCATTCACCTCACCTCATAGTCGACGTCCCTGACTCGCCGTGTGACCTCGAAGGGCCCTTGCCACTTGGTGACTAATTTAGAACTCGATGTGGGCAATAATACAAGTACTTTGTCTCCCGGCGTGAACTCTCTAAGGCGCGTGCCCCGTTGTACAGCCAGATTTGATGTTCTTGTGCCTGTCGCAAATTGTGTGTGAGGGTGTGGAGTTTTGCGTGCAAGTCAAGAACATACTGAATTTCATTTTTGCTAGGCGAAGGTCCCTCCTCCCAGTTTTCTCATAGCACATCCAAAATGCCACGCGGCTTATGCCAATATAATAATTCAAATAGAGAAAACCCTGTGGAGGCTTGCAGGACCTCTCGTACTGCAAATAACAGGGGCTTGAGCCACTTATCCCAATTATGTGCATCCTCATTTACAAATTTCCGAATTATGTTTTTGAGCATCTGATTAACCACTCCACTAAGCCATCCATTTGTGGGTGATAGATGCTGGTGCGGATAGACTTAATTCCCAGTAACCCATACAGTTCACGCAGTGTGCATGACATAAATGCAGTGCCTTGGTCTGTCAGGATTTCTTTCGAATTCCCGATCCGGGAGATAATATGGAAGAGCGCTTCCACAATACTGCATGCTGAGATATTGCGGAGAGGCACCACTTCTGGATATTGTGTTGCATAGTCCACCAGAACTAAAATAAAGCGATATCCCTGTGCTGACCAATCTAATGGCCCAACGAGATCCGTCCCAATTTGCTCAAATGGGGTCTCAATAAAGGGAGAGAGTGCAAAGGCGCTTTTGGAGTGGCCGCAGGATTTACTAGTTGGCATTCGCGGCATGCCGCACACCACCGACGGACATCCCCATGAATCCCTGGCTAATAGAACTGGGCCATTATTTGGGCTAGTGTTTTTTCCTGCCCCAAGTGTCCGGCCATGGGATTAAAGTGAGCCACATGGAATACGAGTTCCCTACAGCTCTTTGGGATTAATAATTGGGTTATTTGTTCATCAGTTTTAGTGTTCTGCATCACTCGGTACAACCTATCTTTAATAATATCAAAATAAGGGAAGGCCGGTATCTTTAATAATAGCAAAACAAGGGAAGGCTGGTGTTGCGCTTGGCTGAAGAGTTTGACCATTGATTACTCTCACTTGGTCAAATGCATGCCGCAGAGTCTCGTCTCATGACTGCTCTAATGGGAAATCCTCAAGGGAATCCCCAAGAGAGGGAGGAGGAGCGGGCTGCTCCTCACTCCTCGTGTCTCTCTGACGTGGTGCTGACATAGACAACTCTGTGACAGCTTCTCCAGTCAACACCACACCGGGATCCTCCCATGACATACTAGTGCAGGACCCGCTATGTGTTAAATGTTCCATCAGCTTTTTAAACCCTGGCCAATCAGTCCCCAAAATCAATGAGTGGGTGAGATGAGGATTAACCACCACCTTTATTCTATGCATTTGGCCCTGGAAAAGAATACGGACCGACATTAAGGAATAATTGTGAACATCCCTGTGCACACACAACACTTTCACCGGCCTCACCTTGCACCAGGCATTGGTGGATTGAGGTCTGATTACAACCGGAATCCACCAACGCGTGATATGTATCCCCTTGAACACTTATCAGTATGTGATACATTCCGGCCTGATCGGGTGAGGTCTCTGGCATGCCGGGGATCCGGATCACAGCTTCCACCTCCTTCCCGGAGCCCTGACTCTGGAGATGCTCCAGCTCCCCGCCGCGCCAGCATACCGGCTCAGGCTTTCCCTCTGCACCAGTGTTATGAGCGTCACTCACCTGAGGGGGGCAGGACACAGACATGGAAGAGGGAGACAGGAGGACACCACAGGTGTGACAGGCCAGCTGGGGAGGAGCCGGCCCCTGCCTCCTTGGTGGGGGAATGGGGCGAGGACGTGAGATGGAGAGAGAGGGAAGAGAGAGAGAGAAGAGAAATAAGGAGAGGCACCTTCACCTTGTCTGCCTGCCATCGGAACCACCGTCAGATGGTCCTCCGCCAACTCGATGGCTTGTTGGAACGATGCTGGGCGATGACACTGGACCCATTCCACCGTTCCTTCCAGAAGCTGAGAGATTAACTGTTCCAGTGCCACCAGGTCGATGATCCTGTTGGCGTCGCAGTCTTCCACCCTCAGCCACCACTGGCAGGCATCCCAGAGTTGTTGACTAAATGCGAATGGCCAGCTGACCTCCTCCAGTGTCAGCTTCCGGAACCACTGGCGATGTTGTTCTGGGGAGCGGCCGACCCACTGCAAGATGGCTCTCTTGAGGTCAGTGTAGATGAGCCGTCTGTCAGCAGGAAGCTGCTGCACCGTGAGCTGCGCCTCACCAGTCAGGAGCGGGAGGAGGCGTGCCACATGCTGCTCAAGTAGCCTCCCCCATGTTTGGGCCACTTGCTCAAAGAGAAGTGAAAGTTGCGAGAAATTGTTGCGATTTTCTCTTTTTGTGATTAAAATTGAGTGATATGTTAAATATTAAGTTATTACTGAAAAACTATTGATTAAAAAAACAAAGACACTGAGAAATAGTCCTATAAACAACTTTACCAATATAAAAGATTACCAGGACTACAAAAATGCAGAAAAATAGGCTTTACTTATCCAAATGCACCTGTTGGTTCAAAAGTTCAAGTGCATAGAACCTCACAGCACAACATGAAATTACCTTAAAATATAATATAAATGCCTCAGCTTTCATGTAAGAAAAAAAAACTATTAATACTAGTACTGTGTGCAGGCAGTCTCTCCTGAAGACTAAATTAAACAATAATTATTAACTAATAAAATAAATGGCTCAGGCTACATAGAAGAAAAAGAAACAATTTGAACAGAATCTCACAGTATGATGCTGAAGCTGCCTAAACAATGGAAAATAAAATACCATTTTGGCAAAAATGTTGGCATCCATTAATTTCTTGTATTAAGTAAAAAAAATAATGTAAAGTGCACACAGTCCTTCACTGTAAACATAACACACTTTCAGTAACAGAATTTAAGCCTACATAAACACTGACTCGCACATGCAGTGTTGCCAGATACTGCTGACATTTTCCAGTGCAAAATATGTTCAAAACCCGCCAAAATGCACTTGAAACTGCCCAATCTGGCAACACTGCGCGCATGCTGCTTCTCTTGAATGTATACATGGAAGTAAGGTGGAAGGTAGTTTGTCGACGTCACCTCAAGACGACGCCAACGATTGGTCAAATTTGCGGGAAGGTTGCGGTGATTGGATATAATTGCAACATCGCCCTGAATTCGCGGGGATTGGTTGAATTTGCAAATCGCAATATCCTGGAGGATCTGTTTTTTTGCTTGGCCCAGACTCTGTCTCCTCACTCACTGTAGCTTTAGGTACTAAAAATCGGTCCATTTTGTCTCTGGCAAAGGCTAGCTGAAGTTTGCTAAATGTCCGCAGTAATAACTTATTCTGGTTTATTTTTCCTCACATTGCGCCCCCCCCGAAGAACTCTGGCACCCCCTAGGGGAGGCGCGCCCCACACTTTGAAAAGCCCTGCTCTAGTGGAAAGCCTTCCCAGAAGAATGGAGCTCATTATACCGGTAATAGCAAAGCAGGGATAAATCTGGAATAGATAGGATATTCAACAAGCACGAGTGTTATGGTCAGTTGTGAACAAAGGTTTGGTCATATAGTGTACATGTGCCAAGCTTCAAGCAAGGAATCATCCCAATCAATCCTTAGATGTGCCTTTTATATAGTCTGGTTAACACCAGACCATATCACAAGTGGAATATGGTCTGGAATCCGCCTATTGAATTTCTCGTAGGGGAGGTGTGGTTTACGATTGTCAACGGCCGTTTATTGGACGTTGCGAATGTCTATCATTTGGCGTATACGTAGCCCATGGCCAATCATGGCACTTGTACCCGGTGACGTAGTTAGAGCGACAAAGAAGACGAAGAGGCGAAGAAGAGAAGGAAAGAGAGAAAGAGAAGGCAAAACAAAAATAGGAAAACAATGGCACCGAACGATTACTGCCATTTGTGCAAGACAAAGCTTGATCGAAAGTTTGGTTCGTATCGCTCGCCGCCATGTTAAATGTGATCCATGGCGATGAGGACGTGAATCTTTTTAGCTCCCAACAGGTGTCCTTTTAATTTCATGAAAAGACCAATAAGCCTGTATATCTACTTTCTTTAATCATTTCGTTACGTTTACTAATCATCTAGAAGTTATCTATTTACGTGTTTGCAATGTCGGGATCAGGGAAAATGTCGAAGCCAAGTAAGCAGCAACGTCCCACTGCTTCCGCTAGTCAAGCCCATGCTGCTGATGAAGAGGTAACAGCGACTATGCTACGTGAGATACTGGAATCATTTAAATCCAACATATGTCATACAATTGAGTCTGCAGTTCAAGGACTTCAAGCAGACATGGTCGCTGTCAGGTCGGAACTGAGTACTACTACGGGGGCTATGCAGCAGACCATCAATCTCCAAGAGGAGAGGCTAGCTGCTGTTGAGGACTCAGCCACTAAAACTAGCGATACACTGGCAGAACTGGAAGCTACCGTGGCCGCTATGAAAGGTGAAATACAAAGGCTGCAAGATAAATGTGAGGATTTGGAAAACAGGTCGAGGAGGAACAATTTGCGAATAATTGGCATTGCTGAGGGAGAGGAGGGTAATACTCCGACAGAGTTCGTCTCCAACCTCCTTAAGGACATCCTAGACCTCGATGAAAAGCCACTCATTGATCGAGCCCACCGATTAACCCTGTCCAGGCCGAAGCCCGGCTCACCCAGACCGTTCATTCTGAGGGTTCACTTCTTCCACGTCAAAGAACAAATATTTCGCCGGGTCCAGGAGAAGGGAGCCCTTCTGTACAAGGAACAAACCATATACATATCCGGGGACTTGTCCGTTGCCGAAGCGAAAAAGAGGGCTGCGTTCAACAACATCAGAAAGGTGCTCCAGAACATCCCTGATGCCCGGTTTGGCTTCCGGTATCCTGCTACCTTCAGAGTCACCCTGCGCGACAGAGATGAGCAACGTTTCACGGATCCAGGGAAGGCTATGAAATACGTCCAGTCAGCCTCAGAAACTCAGGTGCCTGGCGTGTGACGGTCATCTAAATGCAGGTTGCCTTTTCATCCCTTTTTGTTCTTTCAGGGACGTTCACATATCGAATCAGCTCATCTCAGTCAAGTACAGTTTGATTGACATTAAAACTGACAGACTTCATCTTTAGAACGCAAAGCGTTAATTCTTAATATAGCCTCTCTTTTTTTTTCTTTCTTGTGGCTGACACATTATGAATACTTTATGGTTTTAGATAATACACGTAGCCTATTTTGGTGATTGGTTATGCTGCCTGAATTTGAATATTATTTGATGTCTAAACAGGCTAGCTATGCTTTTTGGTCTCGCAATCATTACAGTCATTCATGACACCTGACGGTATTGTTTTTTTTTCTGCCTCCTCCTTCTTACGGTTTAAATACCGCTGTGGTTCCACGGCTTTGAAGCTGGGGTTAAAGCTTCATGTTGGGGTATAGAGCGAGTCTGCACCCATATTGGGGGGGGTGCTTGGTTGGGTGGGAATAGTGGGTTGAATGTATCTTTATTCTTGTATTTTCTGTATTGTTTTTATACGTTGTTCTAACCCAGTTTATGTTTTATGGCCACAATATACATTTTACAATATACATTTGCTATGGAAAATAATCTAGCAGTATATTCGCTCTGGTGATATCATGGCTAATTTTGCTAGCTGGAATGTCAAAGGACTAGGTCGACCCACTAAACTCAATAAGGTGTTGGCACATTTAAATACCCTGCATGTACAGATTGCATTTCTCCAAGAAACACATCTGTCTGTTTCTGAGCACATGAAATTGAGAAGGAGGTGGGTCTCACAGAGTTTTCACTCCCTTTTCAATAGTAGGGCCAGGGGGGCTGCCATCATTATACACAGAAATGTTATGTTTACTGCTTCAGATGTTATTGCTGATGGGGGGGGGGAGATATATAATTGTGACTGGAACTTTATTCAATACTCCTGTAGTTCTGGCCAATGTGTATGCACCTAATTATGATGATGGTTTTTTTGTTAAATTTCTGTCTTCTATCCCTAACCTTGACTCTCATCATCTGATAATTGGAGGCGACTTCAACACATGCTTAGACCCCATGCTGGACAGGTCATCCAATAGACAAATAACTACATCTAGGTCAGCAAAGATGATAAATAGTTTTCTCACAGATTATGCAGTTGTGGATGTGTGGCGCTCTCTTAACCCAACTATCAGGGCTTACTCTTTTTTTTCTAATGTTCACCAAACATTCTCCCGTATTGATTATTTTCTTTTAGACAAGAAGCTTCTCCCATTAGTCAGGGCTTGTACATATGAAGCAATTGTCATTTCGGATCACTCACCTCTCTTTCTTAAATTGAAATTTGATGATGTACCTATAACTCATCCACGATGGAGATTTGATACGAGTATGCTTTCAGATAAATATATGGCCAGGGTTATTGCTGCTAACATTGAGATATACATACATACAAACTCTACTCCAGATGTGTCCCTTAGCACAATCTGGGAAGCTCTTAAAGCCTTCATGAGGGGCCAGTTGATATCTATATCATCATTCCAGAAAAAACAACCTACAGAGATAATAACTCGCCTGACTCATCAAATTCGTCAGATTGATAATCAGATAGCCAGTGACCCATCACCTGAACTTATTAAAGACCGTCTTCTTCTCAAGGCAGAATTTGACACGCTTACCGCAAAGGATATTGAAAAAACGCTACTTAAATCTAGGCATTCATACTATGAGTTTGGTGAGAGAGCGCATAGGCTTCTTGCTCACCAGCTCAGACAATCCTCTGCTTCTAATATTATTTCTGAACTTAAGACACTAGATGGGCTTACACGGGACTATTTAGAAATAAACAATGCTTTTAGAGACCATTACATATCATTATATTCTTCTGAACAAAATTGCACCCTCCTGGAGATGGAGCAGTTTTTTACAGATATTACTATTCCCCAGATTGATAAAGCCACTGTAGAATCCTTAGACAGTCCAATATCTCTTGAATAGGTTAAGGCGGCTATATCTGCTTTACAAACCAACAAAAGTCCTGGACCTGACGGGTTCCCAGTGGAATTTTATAAAGCATTCTCTACTCAGTTGGTACCACTGTTATTAGATATGTATAACGAGTCATTTGAATTGGGACATCTGCCCCAAACATTATGTGAGGCATCTATCACATTGCTATTAAAGAAAAATAAAGATCCCCATCTCTGTGGCTCATATCGCCCTGTATCCCTCTTGCCAGTAGATTTTAAGATTTTAGCAAAGGTCCTGGGCACACATCTAGAGTCCGTACTTCCACATATTATCTCTCCAGACCAAACTGGATTTGTTAAAAACAGGTTCTCCTTTTTCAACATACGTCGACTTTTCAATATTATCTATCACCCGTCACAGTCTACTACACCTGAGGTGGTAATTTCATTAGATGCTGAAACTGCATTTGACAGAATCGAATGGCGGTATTTGTTTTATACATTAGAAAGATTTGGGTTTGGACAAAACTTTATTTCATGGGTCAAATTATTGTATGCAGCTCCTATGTCTTCAGTGAGGACAAATGGTGTTTCGACTGAACTTTTCTCTGTGTCGCGTGGTACTCGACAGGGGTGTCCTTTGTCACCCCTGTTGTTTGCTATTGCAATTGAGCCATTAGCCTTATCTTTATGCCAGACAACTCAACTCACAGGGATTTTCAGAGAAGGTCAAGAACATAGGGTCTCCCTCTATGCAGATGACCTATTATTATACCTCTCTGATTACTCTCATTCCCTTCCATCTGCATTAAATATATTGGAAAGATTTGGTAAGCTCTCAGGATATAAAATTAACCTGTCCAAGAGTGAACTTTTCCCAGTAAATAACGTAGCATGTTCAATGTCATTCAACACATCCCCTTTCAAAGTAACTTCTAAATTTACGTACCTTGGAATCAATGTGCCAGACAAATTTTCCAAACTTTTTAAAGAGAATTTCCCCCCTCTTATGACAAAAGTTGAACAGCTCTTAAAACGTTGGACTCAACTCCCCCTGTCAGTAGCAGGATGAATTAATTCAATAAAAATGTCTATACTCCCCAAATTTACATATTTGTTTCAGAATATTCCTGTTTTTATTCCAAAGTCCTTTTTTCACAAATTTGATAGCATCCTCTCATCTTTCATCTGGAACTACAAATCTGCTAGAGCTAGAAAAAGTCTTCTGACACAGCCAAAGCATTTGGGTGGTATGTCTCTTCCAGATTTTCAATCCTACTATTGGGCATGTAATATAAGACCTATGTTGCATTGGCTATATGAGGACCCTGGTGCTGATGCACTTTCTTGGCAGTATATTGAATCACAGTCATGTAAACCATCATCATTGGCAGCTCTTGTATATGCACCTCTTTCATCAAACACAAATCACACGACTAATTTGCTAGTGAAAACATCTCTGAAAATATGGGCGCAGATTAGGAGGCATTTTGGTTGGCACTCCATTTCATTTAGATCACCTGTTTATGCCAATCATTGTTTTAAACCATCTGTTATGGATAAGGCTTTCCTTGTATGGTACAATGCAGGCATTAAGCAGTTTCAGGATTTATATCACAATGGTACTTTTGTCTCTTTCCAGTATCTTCGTGACACATATAATATCCCTAAACCTCATTTTTTTCGCTTTCTTCAAATCCGTAACTTCATTAGGAATATATCCCCAATATTTCCAATACAACCTCCTTGTGCTCCCTATGACCATGTATTAGGTAAGCCTGTGTCATTCAAGGGTATCATATCAACCTGTTATGGTAGGCTGATGGCACTTTCATCCTCCAACACCTCTGAGTTAAAATCTCAATGGGAAGGTGAATTTGGGAAATCAATTTGCGGAGAAACGTGGGAGGCAGCCCTGGACAGGGTTCATAGTTCATCAATTTGTGCCAGACATGGGTTCCTACAATTCAAAGTTTTACATCGTTCCCACTGGACTAAACTGAGACTGTCTAAACGGTATCCTAATGTTGACCCTTTATGTGATCGTTGTAAGTGTACTCCAGCATCACATACCCACATGTTCTGGTCCTGTACAAAACTAGCACAGTATTGGTCATCCATCTTTGACATAATATCAGGCTTCCTGGGACAACCAGTCTTGCCATGTCCTGTGGTTGGGATATTTGGGGTGGTACCTGATCACTTAGGTCTAACTAGAGCACAATCCCATAGTATTGCATTCCTAACACTTCTGGCCAGACGGTTGATTTTGATGAAATGGAAAGACTGCAAACCCCCAACAGTAACACATTGGGTCAAGGATGTTCTGTATTTCCTCAAGCTGGAAAAAATAAGATATTCTCTGAAGACTTCAGCAAAGGGTTCAGCAAAAAACACTTACAAGAAAATATGGGGACCTTTTCTGGACTATATCAAGACACACACCACACTCACCATAGAATAGACAGAGCATAAGTATACTCTATAGCAAAGATTGTGATTAGTCATAACATATTTTGATGTGGCCTCTCTGTAATGTGTTTTCCTTTTTTTTTTTTGGTATTGTCTTTGTTGTAATTGTTTTTGCCCTGTATCTGATCTTTAAATTGTCCTTGGTCTTTTTTTTTTTTTGTATTATTATTATTATTGTTGTTGTTGTTGTTGTTATTATTTTAAATTTTGTTGTTGTCATTATTATCTTGTTGGGGTTTTTGTAATTGTCAGTTACTACATTTAATGTTAAAACTCATTCAGATATGTTCATGATGTAATGTCCAAACTGAATTGAAATAAAAAGAATGTTAAAAAAACCCAAAAGTGATCCGTAAACAGTCCCAAATAAACTACAAGCTTCCGTTTGTCGAGTAGTACGCGTCACCGTCTTTCCACCCCTCCCCACTCTCTGACTGGCTCCCTAACTCAGGCGAGCCTTTAGACCATAGTTTCCATGCTGTCTTTTCAGATCGGAACGATTGTGCAAAGCAGCATGGGATTTCCCAGGCTACCTTTTATATGACATTATATTTACATTTTAATTTGTGTCACTTGTCTGCGCCTTGCTGTGAGCACAAAAGTCAGCAATTACTCTGATAATAAGTGGGATGGGAGCTCCTCATTAATTTACCAGCTGTTACACTTTTATGCCTCTAGGGATTTCTGCAAACCCAAAAGTAACTTGATAAATCACATTAAATGAGTAAAACACTTTTATGCCTCTAGGGATTTCTGCAAATGCAAAAGTAACTTGATAAATCACATTAAACGAGTAAAAGGTGCATATGCACGATTTATGCACAAAACTGTGCACGTTCACTGTTGGTAAACCTGATAAACCTGATTCACAGAGATGTGTTGAGTCTTTTTAGAAGTCACCCCATTGCATTTGGTAACAACAAAATATTCACACAATAAGGTCTGTTGTCAGCACCTCAGGGTTCCCGCTGGTACTCGTCACACTCGTCATTGACAAACATAATCCATCAGTGACAAAGAGAAAATTACCTATCATCTTTATCATGTCATCTTTTATAGGGGGCAGCATGGTGGTGTAGTGGTTAGCGCTGTCGCCTCACAGCAAGAAGGTCCGGGTTCAAGCCCCCGTGGCCAGCGAGGGCCTTTCTGTGTGGAGTTTGCATGTTCTCCCCATGTCCGCGTGGGTTTCCTCTGGGTGCTCTGGTTTCCCCCACAGTCCAAAGGCATGCAGGTTAGGTTAATCTGTGACTCTAAATTGACCATGAATGTGAGTGTGAATGGTTGACTGTGTCTATGTGTCAGCTCTGTGATGACATGGCGACTTGTCCAGAGTGTACCCCGCCTTTCGCCTGTAGTCAGCTGGGATAGGCTCCAGCTTGCCTGTGACCCTGGAGAACAGGATAAAGCGGCTAGAGATAATGAGATAAGATGAGATCTTTTATAGAAATCCCTCCACAAATCCCTCCGTTTGCTGAAATCCAACCCCAATGAAAAGATGGCAGGAAGCCAGAGTGTAAACAATGAGCATGTGCTTGTTGTGACCAATTAAAATTGACTAAACATAATAACCAAATGATGACATTTGAATGTCTATTGTTCATACATATCTTCTATATGCTAGCTTTTGTGCCATCTAAATTTCAGGCAATGTATATAATTCTCAGTAGTAGCATCTACAATGAAGTCCATGTGGACCTAATTATGTTCTGGAAAGCCAAGAACAGTGGCAG
This sequence comes from Neoarius graeffei, assembly GCF_027579695.1. Taxonomy (NCBI): domain Eukaryota; kingdom Metazoa; phylum Chordata; class Actinopteri; order Siluriformes; family Ariidae; genus Neoarius; species Neoarius graeffei. Next base: position 12,867,327 of record NC_083577.1, read on the forward strand.
CTGAGCTTTACTTTCAGCTGGTAATTGGAGGGCTCTTACTGAGTCTGTGCACTTTTTGGTGAGCCAGAGAGCCCATCTTATTTAGTTTTAAGGGTTCCATATGCCAGCTTTCACAAGGCAAAATTAAGGTGCTGAGATATCTCTCATCTCATCTCATCTCATTATCTCTAGCCGCCTTATCCTGTTCTGCAGGGTCACAGGCAAGCTGGAGCCTATCCCAGCTGATTATGGGCGAAAGGCGGGGTACACCTTGGGCAAGTCGCCAGGTCATCACAGGGCTGACACATAGACACAGACAACCATTCACACTCACACCTGCGGTCAATTTAGAGTCACCAGTTAACCTAACCTGCATGTCTTTGGACTGTGGGGGAAACCGGAGCACCCGGAGGAAACCCACGCGGACACGGGGAGAACATGCAAACTCCGCACAGAAAGGCCCTCGCCGGCCACGGGGCTCGAACCCAGACCTTCTTGCTGTGAGGCAACAGCGCTAACCACTACACCACTGTGCCGCCTGTGCTGAGATATATAAATTTTTTTTTTTTTTTTTGGGGGGGGGGGAGGGATTTATAGCTACATTGAAATAAATTTGCTGGTTCACTGGCACCTGTGGTGGGGTAATGGGTTCGCATTTTTTTCTGCTCTAACAAGGCAAAAAAATTTTAGGGCTGGGTGCTTAACCACTACTATGACCTATATGTATTAACACCACAAGTTTGCACTACAAATTCTGACTTTACAAGTGTCTAATGACAATAAAAATAAAACATCGTAAAATGCTAAAATGTCAATAAGCTTAAGAGCTGACAATCAGTGGTCTATAAATTACCCAACAGTCAAATTTAATTAAAACCATTTGACATCTTACTGGAAAATGACTCAAGAAACAGTTCAAATGAATCATAAATAGATGAGTAGGTTTTTAAAATCTTTAAAAAATATTGTATGTACCCAAGTGTCAAGTACTGATGCCAACTTAGCAGCTTTGTTGCTGTATATTTGGCAACTATTTACAATCACTGATCACCATTGGTCCCCACTAACTAGCCACAGATCACCATTGTTTCCCAATGACCAACCACTGATCACCATTGTTTCCCAATAACCAAACACTGATCACCATTGTTCAGCAATGTCCAATCATTGATCACCATTGTTCCCCAATCACCACTGTTCACCAATGGCCAATCACTGATCACCACTGTTCCGCAATGACCAACCACTGATCACCATTGTTCCCCAATAACCAACCACTGATCACCATTGTTCACCAATGACCAATTACAAATTACCATTGATCACCCATTTACGAACACTGATTGCCAGTTTTCCCAATGAGAAATCAATGATCACCATCGTTAACCTAATTACTGAACACCATAGTATAATCACTGATCACCATAGTACACCAATGACCAATCACTAATCACCATTGTTTCCCAATGACCAACTACTGATCACCATTGTTCACCAATGACCAGAAACTAATCACCATTGTTCTCAGATGACTGATTGCAGAACATTGGTGATCAGTGACTTGCCATTGGTGAACAATGGTGATCAGTGATTGGTGATTGGGGACCAACAGTGATCAGTGATTGGATACTGGTGAACAATGCTGATCAGTGGTTGGTCATGGGGGAACAATGGTGATCATTGTTCACCAATGACCAAACACTGATCACCATTGTTCCCCAATTACCAATCACTGATCACAATTGTTCACCCACTTACCAACACTGATTGCTATTTTTCCCAAGGGGCAATCAATGATCACCATTGCTAACATACTTAGCAACCAATAATCACCATTGTTCCCCCATGACCAACCACAGATCACGATCATTCGCCACTGACCAACCACTGATTACCATTGTTCACCAATGATCAATCACTGTTCCCCATTTTTTCCCAATGACCAACCACTGACCACCGTTGCTCCCCAATGACCTGTCATGAATCACCATTGTTCCCCAATAACCAAGCACTGATCAGCATTGTTCACCAATGATCAATCACTGATCACCATTGTTCACCAATGACCAATCACTGATAACCATTGTTCACCCACTTACCAACAGTGATCACCATTGTTTCCCAATGACCAACTACCAATCACCATTGTTCACAAATGTCCAATCACTGATTATCATTGTTCCCCAATGACCAATCACTGATCACCATTGTTTCCCAATCACCAACCACTGATCACTATTGTTCACCAATGGCCAATCACTGATCACCAATGTTCTGCAATGACCAATCAGTGATCACCACTGTTCACCAATGGCCAATCACTGATCACCACTGTTCCACAATGACCAAACACTGTTCACCATTATTCCCCAATGACCAACCATTGATCCACATTGGTCATTAGGGAACAATCACTGAACACCATTGTTCATCAATGACCAATTACAAATCACCATTGATCACCCACTTATCAACACTGATTGCCAGTTTTCCCAATAAGAAATCAATGTATTTGTTGTTGATGTGTCTCATCTCTCATTATCTCTAGCCGCTTTATCCTTCTACAGGGTCGCAGGCAGGCTGGAGCCTATCCCAGCTGACTATGGGTGAAAGGTGGGGCACACCCTGGACAAGTCGCCAGGTCATCACAGGGCCGACACACAGACACAGACAACCATTCACACTCACACCTATGGTCAATCTAGAGTCACCAGTTAACCTAACCTGCATGTCTTTGGATTGTGGGGGAAACTGGAGCACCTGGAGGAAACCCACGCAGACACAGGGAGAACTTGCAAACTCCACACAGAAAGGCCCTCGCTGGCTGCTGGGCTCGAACCCGGACCTTCTTGTTGTGAGGCGACAGCGCTAACCACTACACCACCGTGCTGCCCTTGTTGATGTGTCTATTTAATATAAAGAACATAACACAGTGGCGCAAAGATATATGTTATTTACCACCTGGGAGGTCCTTATCGTGGAATACTGTGACCGAGGCCCTCTGGGCCGAGGTCAGTATTCAAGGCTGCGGTCATGGTATTTCACCATACAAACTGACCTTAAGCTGGTAAATAATATATTTGTTTTTTTCATTACCAAATTCTAACAGAAAACAAGAGCACCCGAAAGGGAAAACCGAGCCGAGCCGCCATTTTGAATCCTCATTCACGGCTGTAATGCAAATGGCTTCCTCCTCGGTATACAAGTGCACTTCCATGGCAGGAAAAAAACTACATTTTGCCATCTATGTAGTCCCCTATTTATACAAAATTGAGTCATTCAGGATTCAGCCATGTTTTTGCTCGGCGTCAGAAACAGTTACTGGTTTTTAGCTTTCTCCTGAAATGTTTTCTTTTATTTCTTCTTCTTCAGGATAGCAAAACTCGCTTTCTCTGTGAACACTGTCGTTATCGCTATCCATGCTATAAAATTAATGCTATTCTCCTGAGAAATGCGAAAATAAATGTTGACAAAAATTGCTACTATGTTTGTTGTTGTTGTGAATGAGCGAGTCTCCAGAGGTCCGTAACCGGGGTCAGTAACTGGAGTCCGTATCGTAGGATACGGACCTGCTCGCCAGCCAATCAGAGCACAGGATTTGATGGAAACCGGACCGTGAAAAAAATAAATGAAGTTTATCTTCCTGTGTTGAAAATATTTTCAGTCATTCATTTCACTCACTCATGAATATCTTCACCACTCGAAGATAAACTTCATGTCTTATATATATATATATATATATATATATATATATATATATATATATATACAGTACACACACAAGGCTAGTCAAAATTATGTTAACACTAGTAGATCATTTTTATTATTCTTATTTTTATTATTCTTTAAATGGTACTGTTGCTCGTTGGTTTTTGTGTGTTGAACACAATGGCGAACAGGTTGAGATGGTCCTGTATTATTATTATTCACAAAACATGCATCATAAGTGCAAGATGATTATCTTGCACTTATGATGCATGTTTTGTGAATAAATGTTAACATAATTTTGACTATGGTCACTCTATGGTACAGCTTTTAATTCCTAAAAGATCCCCAATTCACCAGCATACATTACACCATAGAATGGAGGTGAAGGTGGCATAGAAAATGCAAGTTTTGGTTGATAAAATATTGAACTGCACAAACCTTACTGCAGTGTCCAGCTTCATGGCTCCAAAGGAATTAGGATACTCTCAGGGGCAACATCAAACTTCTGATGTCATCTAAAACCTGACTGGTTGATATTAAAGGTCATAGGCAATGATCGGAGGTGAAACGTAGAATATCAACTTTATTGTCTAGAAGAATGGCCCAAAAAGTGAATTCAATCTTCCTGGTGTCTAATTTGCACCCTAAAATTGAATAAAACGGTTAAAATATACTGTTTTGCCCAATTTCCGAAGGTTTGTTTACATCTCACTTTCACCGCCAGGGCGCAGTCGTCGTGACGTCATTCAAGCCAAACAGACCGGGAGAAGTTCTGTGTTTACCTGCGAACCAAGCACATGTGTACAGACTTTGGTCGTGAGAGGTTGTGTAAAATGTCTGAAAGCGATAGCGATTTTGAAGTAGGAACTCTTCAGATTGAATATCGAGAGGTGAAACCATACAGTGGTGCTTGAAAGTTTGTGAACCCTTTAGAATTTTCTATATTTCTGCATAAATATGACCTAAAACAACATCAGATTTTCACACAAGTCCTAAAAGTAGATAAAGAGAACCCAGTTAAACAAATGAGACAAAAATATTATACTTGGTCATTTATTTATTGAGGAAAATGATCCAATATTACATATCTGTGAGTAGCAAAAGTATGTGAACCTTTGCTTTCAGTACCTGGTGTGACCCCCTTGTGCAGCAATAACTGCAACTAAACATTTCTGGTAACTGTTGATCAGTCCTGCACACTGGCTTGGAGGAATTTTAGCCCATTCCTCCATACAGAACAGCTTCAACTCTGGGATGTTGGTGGGTTTCCTCACATGAACTGCTCGCTTCAGGTCCTTCCACAACATTTTGATTGGATTAAGGTCAGGACTTTGACTTGGCCATTCCAAAACATTAACTTTATTCTTCTTTAACCATTCTTTGGTAGAACGACTTGTGTGCTTAGGGTCGTTGTCTTACTGCATGACCCACCTTCTCTTGAGATTCAGTTCATGGACTGATGTCCTGACATTTTCCTTTAGAATTCGCTGGTATAAGTCAGAATTCATTGTTCCATCAATGATGGCAAGCCATACTGGCCCAGATGTAGCAAAACCATCCCAAACCATGATACTGCTGCCACCATGTTTCATAGATGGGATAAGGTTCTTATGCTGGAATGCAGTGTTTTCCTTTCTCCAAAGATAACACTTCTCATTTAAACCAAAAAGTTCAATTTCAGTCTCATCCATCCACAAAACATTTTTCCAGTAGCCTTCTGGCTTGTCCATGTGATCTTTAGCAAACTGCAGACGAGCAGCAGTGTTCTTTTTGGAGAGCAGTGGCTTTCTCCTTGCAACCCTGCCATGCACACCATTGTTGTTCAGTGTTCTCCTGATGGTGGACTCATGAACGTTAACATTAGCCAATGTGAGAGAGGTCTTCAGTTATTTAGAAGTTACCCTGGGGTCCTTTGTGACCTCGCTGACTATTACGCACCTTCCTCTTGGAGTGATCTTTGTTGGTCGACCACTCCTGGGGAGGGTAACAATGGTCTTGAATTTCCTCCATTTGTACACAATCTGTCTGACTGTGGATTGGTGGAGTCCAAACTCTTTAGAGATGGTTTTGTAACCTTTTCCAGCCTGATGAGCATCAACAATGCTTTTTCTGAGGTCCTCAGAAATCTCCTTTGTTCGTGCCATGATACACTTCCACAAACATGTGTTGTGAAGATCAGACTTTGATAGATCCCTGTTCTTTAAATAAAACAAGGTGCCCACTCACACCTGATTGTCATCCCATTGATTGAAAACACCTGACTCTAATTTCACCTTCAAATTAACTGCTAATCCTAGAGATTCACATACTTTTGCCACTCACAGATATGTAATATTGGATCATTTTCCTCAATAAATAAATGACCAAGTATAATATTTTTGTCTCATTTGTTTAACTGGGTTCTCTTTATCTACTTTTAGGACTTGTGTGAAAATCTGATGATGTTTTAGGTCATATTTATGCAGAAATATAGAAAATTCTAAAGGGTTCACAACCTTTCAAGCACCACTGTATTTCAGGCCACATTCACAATAACTTTTTGGTATTTTGTCTCAAAAAACATGCTTATTGGTATATAGTCGGCATGTTTGTAGGTAGAGATTTTTATCATGAGGTGAAAAATACTGTATGTCTTGTGTGTGGAGAGTTGAGGCTGTGAGTTGCACTTGTAATTATTTAGCACTAGCTAGCTTGGAGTTAGCCAGTGTTCCCAAAAACAGACGCAAGTTACTGAAGTGTGTCTACTTTTAGGACTTGTGTGAAAATCTGATGATGTTTTAGGTCATATTTATGCAGAAATATAGAAAATTCTAATGGGTTCACAAACTTTCAAGCAATCGGTGAATGTAGCTCACTGGTTTGACCGTGCGGCCTCGGAATTGGACAGCGACTCGGCCGACTCTGATCGCAGTGACCCCGGAACTCAACAAGACTCGTGCCCAAACGATTTATCCTGGTAGTTATGATAAATTCTTACTTTCATCGTAATACTAAATAAGAGCCCTTTTGAAGAATAATTAAACCGCCCTCCCTAGTGGATATAGGTAACGATTACTTGACAGTGCACCGGTAGGCCACATTAGCCTGCCATCCGCGGCATTATACTATTTATAGCCTACTCTAAGCGAGGATCCCTTTGTCTCATTTCCACAATGATTGTACAGGATCCCTCAGGATTCTTGACTTGTCAATTGCAAGCAAAAGTAAAAATGTTTACTTACAATCTTTTCCTTTTTGCTTGAGCATTGCTGGTCCGTTTTTTCTTTGACTGCTTGATTTTGTTTCACACACACAATCCACTCTCTCCGCCTCTTCTCCTCTTTCGAAAAAAAACAACCCTCTGGCTTCATGCACACAATCCACTCTCTCCGCCTTGTCTCCTCTTTCGGAAAAAGCCAATCCGCTTGCTCCGCCTCTTATGTGGAGCTCGCGCCATCTGCTCAGCTCGTGTTGGTCATCACCATGGTAACATTAGCATCCTAGCTCAAAAATAGCACCTAACCTAGCCTAGCTAACTCCGATTTATTTTAGTAAAAAATTTTTTTATTGAATTAAAATGACTAAATGAGTGTTTATATTGAACGTCTGTGCTAGTTTTTGCTAACTGTGACAGATTTAAGTGTTATCTTCTCTTTAGTTGTTGTGAACCCTATTCTAGACTTCTAGCTAACATGACTTAACATGACGTCATTGTGAAATTAGCTGAATGTCAGGAACAAATAACCTCAATAGATTTGTTTTATCTCAATATAAATAATGAGCATTGTTTTTGAAACTGACATACTGAAAATCTAACAGTAATAACTTTAAAAAAAAATGTCTCTTTCCACAGATATCCACCTGGAGGCAATATGTAGTGAAGACTCGTTTATTTGAATCACTTCTTTTGAATCGGCTGTTTAAATTGTATTTTTGGAGCCAAATCACAGTTCAAAGAGTCGTTTTATTAATCGACAATTCATATTGCAAAAATCTATTTTGTATTTTAATGAGAACATAAATGTCTATACTGCATTAAGTAACCAAAGGAACTAGGAAATCTACTTATTTTATATATTTTAAGTTAAAAATGTAGTGAGGTAAAATTCCAACAGAAACATATACTCAACTAATGTAGACATATTTCCTAACTATTCTATCCACATTCACTGGATATGAGCGTGCTCCAATTGGCTATTCTACTACTAGGATATCAGCTCATATGCCGTAGAGAAAAACAAAATGGCAAAGCGTGTTGCTGAACCAACCAAGGAAGAAATAAAAACTCTACTCGAAAACAAAACCTCAAAAATTACAAAAAAGCAACAAAATATGGAATAAAAGTATTTGATGGTAAGAACGTATCTTTTTTTTATTTTTCAAGAATTATTATTATAGCATTTTTCACAAATTGCTACTGTCATTTCCCGGTTTGTTTACATTCAAAGCGGAAATGATTTTATTGGACATTTTATATAAAGTTTGTATTTCTCATCTCATCTCATTATCTCTAGCCGCATTATCCTTCTACGGCGTCGCAGACAAGCTGGAGCCTATCCCAGATGACTACGGGCGAAAGGCAGGGTACACCCTGGACAAGTCGCCAGGTCATCACAGGGCTGACACATAGACACAGACAACCATTCACACTCACATTCACACCTACGGTCAATTTAGAGTCACCAGTTAACCTAACCTGCATGTCTTTGGACTGTGGGGGAAACCGGAGCACCCGGAGGAAACCCACGTGGACACGGGGAGAACATGCAAACTCCACACAGAAAGGCCCTCGCCGGCCACGGGGCTCGAACCCAGGACCTTCTTGCTGTGAGGCGACAGTGCTAACCACTACACCACCATGCCGCCCTGTATTTCTCATATTTGCAAAAAATAAAAATAAAAATGCTCCGTTTCTCAAACTGGGGCAGCACTGTCGTCTCACAGCAAGGGTCTGGGTTCAAGCCCAGTGGCCGACGGGGGCCTTTCTGTGTAGAGTTTGCATGTTCTCCCCGTGTCTGCGTGGGTTTCTTCCTGGTGCTCTGGTTTCCCCCCCAGTCCACAGACATGCAGGTTAGGCTAACTGGTGGCTCTAAATTGACCGTAGGTGTGAATGGTTGTTTGTGTGTCGGCCCTGCAATGATCTGGCGACTTGTCCAGGGTGTACTCCGCCTCTCGCCCATAATCAGCTTGCCCGCGACCCTGCACAGGATAAGCAGTTACGGATGGATGGATGGATATCTCATTATCTCTAGCCGCTTTATCCTTCTACAGGGTCACAGGTAAGCTGGAGCCTATCCCAGCTGACTACGGGTGAAAGGCGGGGTACACCCTGGACAAGTCGCCAGGTCATCACAGGGCTGACACATAGACACAGACAACCATTCACACCTACGGTCAATTTAGAGTCACCAGTTAACCTAACCTGCATGTCTTTGGACTGTGGGGGAAACCGGAGCACCCGGAGGAAACCCACGCGGACACGGGGAGAATATGCAAACTCAGCACAGAAAGGCCCTCGCCGGCCACGGGGCTCAAACCCGGACCTTCTTGCTGTGAGGCGACAGCGCTAACCACTACACCACCGTGCCGCCATGGATGGATATATGTTTCTCAAAATCCAGTGAATGTGGATAGAATAAAACAGTTATTCCACTCAATCTTGTCGTACATGGCTTATAGCCAACTTGGCCTCATTAGCTCATGTATGACAAGATTGAGTGGAATAACTGTTAAATGTTAATACCATACAAGTAGAGTGCATGTATTATTTTGTGGACCACAGCAAGAGTGCTTTAGTGGCTTTCATTGAACTTGGCAGTTAGTTTAGCCCCTTTGGACATAATGTGGACAATTGTACACATGAAGTTCCATAGCATTTTTCCTTGTGTCCGAAGGGGTTAGTGCTGGCATTAAAGAAAAGAAGTCCTCAAAACATCATCCAGGACTCTTTCATGATCTAGACATCTACTGCCTAAGAGATTCTGCCTCACGGATCAATCCGGGAGCAAACATTCACTGACAGACACAACTGCTCAGAGATGTTTCTCAGGACAAACATGAATATATATCCAAATTCAAGAGTGTGTTGCATTTCTGTGATTGGATTTAAGAAGCCAAGTTGTCCATGTGTGACAGAGTAACATGAAGCATTACATCACTGCTCAGGATAACCTTATGGAAACAGAGAGCAAATGTTTGAGCAAAGATAAGTTTAAAGATTTCACTAGAACTTGCCAAAACAAGTAGCAGTCATACCAGCCTGGAACAGTTACAAGCAGGCCAAACAGATCTCTCCATCAGTCTGGTCATTTCCAACCCCATGAGTTCCTTCTAAAAAATGTTTAGTTCAGTATCATTTTGAATTAGACAAAACTACAGCACATCACCTTTAGATTATAAATTAAAAACAAAATAAAACAAAACAACACTGCAAGGATTTTTCCAAGTGGAATTTTCTGAGGTATGTGAGAAATCAGTTTGTTTTTGTAATTTCAAGTCACGCTACATTCTGCATTAGGAACAAGCAAAAACCATCACTACGTCACATCAGTGCAAATCCATCTGCCATGTTTCTCAGGCGTCTCCAAGGGTTTATGGGAGAACAGGAAGGTTGTTTTGTAGATCATGATCAGTACAAGGTGAGAACCAAGAGAACCTGGTTTTGCAACCACATGTAGTTTTAAAATTTAATTTTGAGATAGTATTATTTATTTTAAAGTTATACAACACAAGTGACTGACCATGTCCATTCCTTATGACAAAAATCTAACATTCCTAAAGACGAATGAAAACTCTATCTTCAGAGTGAAAATACTAATATTTATTATTCTCTTCAGGCACTTCATTTTTAAAAATAAACATACAGTTTAATTATTTAACACCACAGTGACAGTATCATTAGTAAAACAACTGTATTACAAAACATGATACTGAAAAAAATAATACACATTTACATTCAAAACATTCAGAGAACGTCCTGCTGTGGCTGAACAAATGTTCACTCAAAAATCTTTGAAATACTCAGCAAGTGTGAGACAAGATGTCAAGAGCTTCCTGATCAGTTTCAGGAACATCAGTGAGGTGGTGAAAAAAGGGCCGTCCATGAAGACAGACTTCACGCTTCCCTTCAAACTCTTTTGTCATTCGAGACAGTATATTTGTGACATCGTCTCTGGACATGTTCAGAGGCAGCTGTCTGGTCATCCTCACAGCTTCGCCCTAACAGAGAGACAGAAAATCAGGAATGAAAAACAAAGGAAAGAACTGAACAAAAGAAAGAGAAAATGAAAGATAAATACTGCATGAAAAAAGAATGAAGAAAAGAAATAAGGGACAAAGGGATGTAAGAAAGAAAAGGAAAGCCAAAAAATCTAAAGAAAGCAAAAATAAAGAAGTGACAGAATATAAGAAAAATTATAAGAATAAAAGAAGTGTTAAGGAAAAAAAACAGAAAAAATGATTAATGGAAGAATGAATGGACAAAATAAAGGTAAAGGGAAAAATGTAAGAAAGAAAGAAAATAAATGGAAAGAAAGAACAGAACCGTAAAAAGAAGGATAGAATTAAGGTAAGACTTGAAAAACAAAGAATAAGAAAAAAAAAGAAATAAGAAAAAAAGAAATAAGGGACAAAAGGATGTAAGAAAGAAAAGGAAAGCCAAAAATCTAAAGAAAGCAAAAATAAAGAAATTACAGAACATAAGAAAGAAAGGTGAAGGTAAGAAACACTGAATGGGTAAAATAATAAATTTCAGAAAGAAGGGATAAAAGAAAGAAAGTTAAGTAAAAAAAATAAAAAATAAAACATTAATGGAAGAATGAATGGGGAAAGAAAGGTAAAGAGGAAAAAATAAGAAAGAAAATAAATAGAAAGGACAGAACTGTAGAAAGAATATATTTAAGAAAGAAGGGACAAAAGAAAGAAAGAAAAAGAAAGAAAGTAAGTTAAGGAAAAACAGACAAAATAAAGAATATTTAAGGTAAGACTTGATGAAAACAAAAAAAAAAAATCAAGAAGGAAAGAATTGACAGCAATAACCACTGCTGAAATTCAGTGATGGAATTTTATGTGACGGAAGTATAAACAGTTAGTTTTGGTTTGAGGTTGCGTTTGGGAATGAAGAGGAACCTCAGTGCCAGAGGAGTTCCCCACCTCCAGGTAGTGTGTGACTTTGAGCGGTCTGCACTGCTGAAGTGTCTGGGCGTTCCTGTCCTTCATGGCTGTGAGGATCTCCCTCAGGTCAGTAATGCCGTAGAAAGGCATGCAGTCAGCCATCGCCATCACTTCAACACTCGTCCCCATGGACGAGGAACCTGGCCAGAAACAGCACAGAGCGAGGATTAATACACTCCAGGTACAACCTTCTCCAGGATAGAATAAATATTTAACAAACAAACAAATAAATATTTGGATTTACACTCTGGTTGGAGAACAAGTCAGATGGGCAGAAGACCAAATTAAGCACTAAACTAATACTATGATGTCTCTGCTGACAGGAAAGAATCACAGATGAGCTTTTCAGCAGATGATTTAAAGATGATTTCTTTTTTTCAAGAAAAGGACATGATGGAGATATCTACACGAGTAGTAAATACATGTCAGATACATGTTGAGCAGTAAGACTGCTTGATAATGAAATGGTTTTGGTAAACTCTGGTTGAAATGGGATTTTTTTTGCTCTGAAAATGGCATGGCGTGTTGTCCTGCACTCTATCTGAAAAGGCAGATTCCTCCGAGGTGCCAAGCCACTGAGCCAGGCACAGGCTTTGGCAGCCAGCCAACAATGACCTGCAGCACCAACACACAGCACGCGCGTGCACACACACACACAAACTTACAGCACTGTGCAACCCTGCAGCGAAGTAAAGGTCAAACCAAAAATCAGAACCAAGGGGGATATCCCCTCAAGGTGCGTCCATCCCCAGTGTCAGGGCTTGGGACAGGTTTCAAAAAACACAGGGATATAACACACTCCAGATGCAAAGTGTTCCCAAAAAAAACACTTCATTAATATTTGAAACACATGTCAAGATTATTTTTCTATATTCAAAAATGTCATTTTATTGACCATAGATGAAGAATATTCTTATTTTATTATTATTTTCTTATTTTCTTATTTAGTAGAACATTTCTAATTCCAATAATACAGAAAAACATTTCAGCACCTGTCAGGAATAATTGAGTATAATCCTATTATTCCACTCATTCATATTTCTTAATTATTTGTGAATGTCGGCATGAAAGGCATTCATCAGACCAAATCTGTGTTCAGTCCAGTCAGACAGTAAAGACCTTCACACAAAGTGACCTGAGGAATCATTTAATAAGCATGGGGTTAGACGTGTGTGTTAGTACTTCTATCAAGGAAAGGAAGGAAGAGCACAAAGAGAATGAAGGGGGAATATATATATGGAAAGAAAGAAAGAAAGAAAGAAAGAAAGAAAGAAAGAAAGAAAGAAAGAAAGAAAGAAAGAAAGAAAGAAAGATTAAATAAGAAAGAAAATTTGGTAGAAACATGTTCACAATGCAAGAAAGAAAAATGAAGGAAGGAAAAAAGAAAAAGGAAAGAGAAAGAAGGAAATAAAAAGGAAAACATCAGTTGAAAATGTGTTCAAGTTGCAAAAAAGAAAATAAGAAAAAAATTGAAAAAAAAATTGAAAGAACAATTGGTAGAAACATGTTCACAATGCAAGAAAGAAAAAAAGAAAGGACAAAGAAAAAAATGAGTAAATAAAAAAGAAAAAATCACTAGAAAATGTGTTCACAATGCAAGAAAGAAAGCTAGAGACAAACAGACAGACAAGACAGACAGACAAACCCGAAGCTATTAATGTAAATTCAGGTAGCTAGGCTCCTTCTAGGAAAAGAGGAAGTGAATGGTGAATGAGACAGAAACTGCCTTTGGGATTGAGCTCCTGAACAAGTTCCCGTGATTTCCTCAGTCCAAGAGAAAACGGAAATGCTAACTGTGCGCTTTCCATGTGTGCTGTTTACTTTAACGTCACCGTGTAATTTATAATGATAGGCCATTATTGTTATGTAGTGCTGTGTGATCCATGCTAATGTCATGCTAAGATGGAGTTTGAGAGAAAAAACAGACCTCCAGAAGCTCTTAGTGAACTTCCTATAAATTCCCCATCTCTCACTGCTTCTGAAGGACTTTCCACATAATGTACGGTATAGTTCTTTCACAGAAATCGGGTTCTGCCTCTGCTTCAGCATCCCATCACAGTCCCATCAAGTGAAGTAAATCCTCCACCCATGGGAGCCAAAGCACAGATAATTCATTCATTCATTCATTCATGAGTGAAAAAGTGGTACCTGGAGTAAGTCTGATCTGAAACCCATTGGCCACCAGCCTGGCGTCAGTAAAGAGGACTTCACCGGTTAACAATGGACTACCTTTCTCCATTTTCAGAAGAACGTCCATGTATTCAGGACCACCAAGAACCCTGCACAGAAAAATGCAAATAAATAGGTGAGTTCTTTAAAGAAATACGAAAAAGGAACGTCGTAAAACACTTTTAAAAAATGACAGTAAATATTTACAAACAACATTAGGTGAGAAAGCAGAGACATGCTACCCATCTGTTAGCTGTATGGGGGGCTGCAGGCTCGCTGCTGGAAGTATATTATTCTCCAGAAGTCTCTTAAACAGCAGGGCTTCCTCCACCCTAAATGGATTTAACAACATGAGCTTTCTGCCATATAAAACGATCCAGGCGCAGTGAGAAGGCAAGCGCTTTACAAGCCGGAGACCCTGCTCACTCGAGCGGGAGCAATGCTCATGCTGAAGCGCTTGCCTGAGAGTGGCTATGCTGAACTGGAGAGGCTTGGACACCTTGGTAGCTTTCTTCTTGCTCTCAGACTGAGCGGTGAACAGTTTGTCCAGGGTTTGCTGATTGGACTCAGGGGCTTTGCGTTTTATGCCCTGGGGTCTGTTCAGAAAGAAATCGGATTTCTGATACTGCCGGTCAGGAGTGATGCCAGCTGATGCACGCTTCTGCTCGTTATAATACTCCAGAGACTTTTGGGCCTTTTCCTCGTACCTGAGATGGAAAGAAGCAAACAATTACAAGATGTACAGTAGACATGATTCAACAACAACAACAACAAAAAGTCCACGAAAAGAGGGTTAGGATTCCAGTGGCATAGTTGCCACCAAAAGGCACTTGAAGGTATATCCCACACCGTCTGCACAGCCATCACAACACCACCAGGCAACATCGCTTGGAACAATGCACCATGGATCCACAAAGTGAGCACAGAAGCACAACTGAGTGCTGGACAACCCCAATGTTAAAAAGAGCAACAAGCTCAGGCTCACTGCAGTCCATAGCAAGGAGTACAGGCATCACCCATGGTAGACCAAGGCCTGAAGGAAACTGACGCCCAAAACTGGGTCTGGAGCAATGTCACAGCCGGTGGACAAAACATTCAAACAAAGAACAAACATCAAACCATACAAACATAAAAAAAGCTCCGGTGAGAAGTGACAGCCAAAACATGCACAGTGTACTCTCAACCGGAAACAGAAATGAATATTGATTCAATGTGTAATTGTTTATTGATTTGATTTTACAGGGTAGGACTTTCAGAAAATGTTTCACTCTTAGAGCTTCAGCATACTTTGTGCAGAGATGATTTTCTGCTACTTTTCATAAACAATATGACACAATTCTGGAGAAAACGGACACCATGCAGAAACTTCAGCTGATGTCCTTTTTCTCTGCTCAGGGAAAAAGGGCAATCGAGTATTGGAAAGACAATGCCTGGTCTGATGAATCTCTGTTTCTGCTGCCACATGCAGATGATCAGGTCAGAATTTGGTTAAAAAAAAGCTTGAATCTCAGGATCCAACCTGCATTATATCAACAGTTCAGGCTGGTGATGGTGTAATGGCCATATTGGGTCCCTTAATCTTAATCGAGTATTGTTTTAATGCCACAGGCTAGGAGTATTGTTGCTAATGGCGTGCATTTCTTTATGGTTAAAATGTACTCATCTTATAACAGGTACTTCCAGCATGATACTGCACCATGCTGTGACCCAAAGTGAAATCGTTCTTCTCAGAAAAGTTTTCACTGTTAAGCCTTCAGCATACTTCATACGGAGATGACATTCTGCAAGCAATAGTATGTAATTGTGGAGCAAAACCATGCTCATGTGGAGACTTCTCTCACTGCGTCATTCACATGGTGGCCAGGCAAACTCAAAGGTGTACATGCTACACAAACAAGCCTGACAGGACATTACAAACATAGCATATCCAAGCCAATTCATTTTTAAGATAGATGACACTGAAGAATGGCAAACTTCATCCTATAATAGTGGAAAATATCATGAAATTTTTACCAGCGCCACCTGCAATACTGAAGCACTCGTATACAACGGTCTATATGTAAATGCAGAGAATATGTGAGCTTGTATACTTGTAAACATGAGTTTGTCTTCTTGCAACTCTTGCAGACATAATCCTGGTGTTAAATACGCATCCAAATTTGCAGACTATTTGTTGGTATCTCAAATAGTGCAGGCTACATCAGGGGGCAGAGCCTTTTCTTACATTTATGGAACAGCCTTCCAAGTAGTGTTCGGGACTCAGACACAGTCTCAGTGTTTAACTCTAGGCTGAAAACATGTTGTTTCATAAAGCCTTTTGTTAGTAGTTGTTTATTAGGTAAAGGAGTAGATCTGGAGGGTCCTTGGGCATAGTGTTTTGATAAACTGGATTGGATGCTGTTGCCCCTCACTCTCACACATTCACTCGAGTTTGTTGATGGTGTAGTGGCTGCTGCTTTATCTCCCAGGGCTCCCTCATGTCTGTGTTACCTTCTGGCTCTCCCTGTTAGTTATGCTGTCATAGTTAGCCTTGCTGGAGTCCCTGCTTGCACTCAGCGCAAAATGTATACTGTCCTTAATCATTAGGTGACAACGGGTATACCGAACAACTTGTGTTATTCTATCTATCTATCTATCTATCTATCTATCTATCTATCTATCTATCTATCTATCTATCTATCTATCTATCTATCTATCTCTCTGTCAAGTTACACGTCAATCCTGAGACACCAGTGATGTTGACCTCTTCTGCTCTTCAAATCTGCCTGATGCCCTACTTCTGGCTTGAGTCTCATCACATCGCTCTTGTGGAAGACGGCCCCATATGGACAGTCAAAATTCGCACTTACAAGACAACTCTGGACACTTACAGTTTTGCTATGATGGTTTAGGACTTCAATCACCATGATAACTTTAGGACTGCAGTGGTCATGAACAGTTTTGCACTCAAGTCTTCATCAGTGAACAGTTGATAACATCAGCAAAACAGACTTCATGTTAAAACTATAATGATTTTCCTGGTTACACAGTTGCACTTTTTGACCATAGAGGACACACTCATAGAGGCGAGATATTTATAATCACGCTATCTGTTATCACCCAGATGAGGATGGATTCCCTTTTGAGTCTGGTTCCTCTTAAGGCTTCTTCCTCATGTTGTCTCGGGGTGTTTTTCCTCACCACCATCACCTCATGTTTACAAATACAAAAGGCTATTGGATTCCCAGACGGGAGCTTCATATCCAATTTACAATATAATGAAAAAGAAAATTATATATATATATATATATATATATATATGAATTGTAAATATCCTATTTACAATTCAAGAAATCACTAAAATGACTCATAAATCAATAATAATAAATACTGCCATAAATTCCAATATGCAAATACTAACTCATAAGTCAATCACTCAGCAAGTGTTGTCTCAGCTGGCGCTTAGAAGAGGCTACTGTAGAGCAACTCTTACTTACTAATTAGGGATAAGTAAATGTATTAGGGATACATTTATTAGTTTATATATTTAAAGTCTTTATTTTTCTCTAAAGCTGCTTTGCGAGATTGTCTCTTGTTAAAAGCATGATACAAATAAATCAATTTGACTTGAGAGGCCTTTGGACAAAAGGGAATTCTATTGAAATGTGTTTAATAAACATTTTGGCAAATTATCCTGTTATCACTTCACATTAAAATGGGAGACTATGCATAAATTGACATTTTTCAAATTATATGTATTTATTTATTTTTATGCATAAAAAGCATGTATACTATATAAAAAGTAGTTAATTTAAAACAGACTCACTGTTTACTTTAGGCTTAAATTTAAAAAAAGAAAAAAATTCTGGGGGAAGATAAATTGAATAATATACACCGTTGTGGATGCCAGATAGTGTAAGAAATGTAAAATTGATATAAATATATAGATTTAGGCACTGATTTAGAGGCTGCCTAAAAGCGGAGCTCCCATCTGTTGTAGAATTTTCTTACATCATAGCCAGTCTCTTTTATTTTATTTCTTTACTGGCTAGCACTGGCCACTAGGCAGTATGTCTCATCTCATCTCATTATCTCTAGCCGCTTTATCCTGTTCTACAGGGTCGCAGGCAAGCTGGAGCCTATCCCAGCTGACTACGGGCGAAAGGCGGGGTACACCCTGGACAAGTCGCCAGGTCATCACAGGGCTGACACATAGACACAGACAACCATTCACACTCACATTCACACCTACGGTCAATTTAGAGCAGGGGTGTCAAACCTGATCCATAAAGGGCCTTGTGGCTGCAGGTTTTCATTCCAGCCATGCAGCAGCACACCTGACTTGGCTCATTCAATCAACTGAACTGTCTTCACACAGTCAAATACTTGCAGCCACACCCACCCTTGATTAAAGGGTGGGTGTGTCAGTTGATTGAATAAGCCAAATCAGGGTGCTGCTGCATGGCTGGAATGAAAACCTGCAGCCACACGGCCCTTTATGGATCAGGTTTGACACCCCTGATTTAGAGTCACCAGTTAACCTAACCTGCATGTCTTTGGACTGTGGGGGAAACCGGAGCACCCGGAGGAAACCCACGGGGAGAACATGCAAACTCCGCACAGAAAGGCCCTCGCCGGCCACGGGGCTCGAACCCGGACCTTCTTGCTGTGAGGCGACAGCGCTAACCACTACACCACCGTTAGGCGGTATGTATGACTGGTAATTACTAACACTGGCCACTAGGCGGTGTGTATGACTGGTAATTACTAACACTGGCCACTAGGCGGTGTGTATGACTGGTAATTACTAACACTGACCACTAGGCGGTGTGTATGACTGGCAATTACTAACACTGGCCACTAGGCGGTGTGTATGACTGGTAATTACTAACACTGGCCACTAGGTGGTGTGTCTCATCTCATCTCATTATCTCTAGCCGCTTTATCCTTCTACAGGGTCGCAGGCCAGCTGGAGCCTATCCCAGCTGACTACGGGCAAAAGGCGGGGTACACCCTGGACAAGTCGCCAGGTCATCACAGGGCTGACACTTATGGCCCTTTTCCACTACCCTTTTTCAGCTCACTTCAGCTCGCTTCAGCTCACTTCAGCCCGACACGGCTCGCGTTTCGACTACCAAAAACCAGCACGACTCAGCTCGTTTCAGCCCTGCTTAGCCCCTAAAACTCGCACCGTTTTGGAGTGGGGCTGAAGCGAGCCAAACCGTGCCGACTGAGGTTGGGGGCGTGAGCAGACACTCCCCTGTGCACTGATTGGTGAGGAGGAGTGTCCTCACATGCCCACACACGCCCCGCGAGCGCGCTGGGATCTGTAAACACCGCAAACCCGGAAGAAGAATAATTATGAATTACGAGAATTTCTGAAGCCTTATGCGCCTCGCCTCATCTATACGCTCTTGCCAGTATCTGTTGGCGTTGTCGGTGACAACAAGCCACAGCACCAAGACCAGCAACACTAACGACACCATGTCCTCCATGTTTATTGTTTACTATCCGGGTCGTGAGACTACCGCTTAAAAGATCACTGAATCAGTGACATAAGAGCATCGTGCACGAGTTCGCGGAGCGCAAGGCTCGTCGTATGCCCTTCAAATAATGCGCGCAGTAGGCTATTGATGTTTTATTATGAGCCATGTACAGTATGTCGCCTAATGTTTTTTTTTGTTTCTGAGTTACATGTTCGTTTGAAGGACTTAATGTACAAACTAACATAGTTGCACCCCGGAGTGTTGAAATTGGTAAAAACAGTGCATTCAGTGAGGTTTGCACTGCCCTCCTTTTATTTCTGACTCTTCCTGTCAGCGTTGCAACCTCTGAGCGCTCATTCGTATGCCCTTCAAATAATGTGCGCAGTATAGGCTATTGATGTTTTATTATGAGCCATGTACAGTATCCTAATGTTTTTTGTTTCTGAGTTACATGTTCGTTTGAAGGACTTGATGTACTAAATAACATAGTTGCACCCGGTAGTGTTGAAATTGGTAAACACCGCAGTTGCGGACATTTTGTAGCCTAAAATGATGTTATGATAAGCTTTAATAAAGGGTCCGGTCATTTGCCCCGCCCCCGGCCCGGCTCTGACTTGTTCCGCCACTGTCACTGATGTCACTGTTTGCGCTGCTTAACGGCATCACATGACGTCCACCCACTTTCGCTAACTCCACCCAATGTGTCCACCCACTTCCAGCCAGCACGGTTCAGCGCGGTTGTAGTCGAAATGCAACTCCAACAGCCCCGCTCAGCTCGACTCAGCTCGACTCGGCACGGCACGGCTCAGCCGCGTTTGTAGTGGAAAAGCGGCAATAGACACAGACAACCATTCACACTCACGGTCAATTTAGAGTCACCAGTTAACCTAACCTGCATGTCTTTGGACTGTGGGGGAAACCGGAGCACCCGGAGGAAACCCACGTGGACACGGGGAGAACATGCAAACTCCGCACAGAAAGGCCCTTGCCGGCCACGGGGCTCGAACCCGGACCTTCTTGCTGTGAGGCGACAGCGCTAACCACTACACCACCGTTAGGCGGTGTGTATGACTGGTAATTACTAACACTGGCTACTAGGCGGTGTGTACGACTGGTAATTACTAACACTGACCACTAGGCGGTGTGTATGACTGGTAATTACTAACACTGGCCACTAGGCGGTGTGTATGACTGGCAATTACTAACACTGGCCACTAGGCGGTGTGTATGACTGGTAATTACTAACACTAACCACTAGGCGGTGTGTATGACTGGCAATTACTAACTGACCACTAGGCGGTGTGTATGACTGGTAATTACTAACACTGGCCACTAGGCGGTGTGTATTACTGGTAATTACGAACACTGGCCACTAGGCGGTGTGTATGACTGGTAATTACCAACACTGGCCACTAGGCGGTGTGTATGACTGGTAATTACTAATACTGGCCACTAGGCGGTGTGTATGACTGGTAATTACGAACACTGGCCACTAGGCGGTGTGTATGACTGGTAATTACTAACACTGGCCACTAGGCGGTGTGTATGACTGGTAATTACCAACACTGGCCACTAGGCGGTGTGTATAACTGGTGGTACACAGACAAACTAAATCGACTCGATGGGTTTACCATTTTTTCTTAGGTATGGTGCTCCGCTGGAGCTCCGCTAATATTGACACAAAATACTGTTTAAATGATTAAAAATGGATCTAAAACTTGTTAAAATTATATTAATCCCTCCTACTTATCTTAAAATTAGCACCACTGTGAATGTCCATTTGCTGTGACTGTACAACATTTATTAATATATAAATGTATAATCATACTGAAGTACAAAACTTCAAGTCAATTGAATTTGAATGCAAATTTTAGCAGAATATGATAAATCTACTACAAGATATACAGCAAGCCTTAAATGGACGGAAAGGAAGAATGTATTATGCCTGAGATAACACTTCTCATCTAAGCAAACTTATTATAAATGTACTATAACAAGCAGGTCAGTATTTGTGACTAATTGAATATTCTCAATCCACCTAAGGAACCCAGACTGAGTTTCCTCTAGTGGGTCTAAGTGGCCTCCTGGGACACAACATGGTGGAGAAAACTGCAGAAAGTACCAAGATAAATGAAGGTTTGGGTCCGAGTGAAGGATAAATGAAGGTTTGGGTACGAGTGAAGGACAAATGAAGGTTTGAGTACAAGTGAAGGATAAATTGAGATTTGGGTACAAGTGAAGGATAAATGGAGGTTTGGGTACGAGTGAAGGACAAATGAGGGTTTGAGTACAAGTGAAGGATAACTTGAGATTTGGGTACAAGTGAAGGATAAATGGAGGTTTGGGTACGAGTGAAGGATAAATTGATGTTTGGGTACGAGTGAAGGATAAATTGAGATTTGGGTACAAGTGAGGGATAAATGGAGGTTCGGGTGCGAATGAAGGATAAATGGAGGTTCGGGTGCAAGTGAAGGATAAATGGAGGTTCGGGTGCAAGTGAAGGATAAATGGAGGTTCAGGTGCGAATGAAGGATCAATGGAGGTTCAGGTGCGAGTGAAGGACAAATGAAGGTTTGGGTACAAGTGAAGGATCAATGGAGGTTTGGGTACGATTGAAGGATAAATTGAGGTTTGGGTACGAGTGAAGGATAAACTGAGGTTTGGGTATGAGTGAAGGATAAATCAAGATTTGGGTGTGAGTGAAGGATAAATGGAGGTTTGGGTGCGAGTGAGGGATAAATGGAGGTTTGGGTGCAAGTGAACGATAAATGAAGGTTTGGGTACGAGTGAAGGATAAATGGAGGTTCGAGTGCGAGTGAAGGATAAATGGAGGTTCAGGTGCGAATGAAGGATAAATGGAGGTTCAGGTGCAAATGAAGGATAAATGGAGGTTTGGTACGAGTGAAGGATAAATGGAGGTTTGGGTACGAGTGAAGGATCAATGGAGGTTTGGTACGAGTGAAGGATAAGTGGAGGTTTGGGTGCGAGTGAAGGACAAATGGAGGTTTGGGTACAAGTGAAGGATCAATGAAGGTTTGGGTAAGAGTGAAGAATAAATGGAGGTTTGGGTGTGAGTGAAGGACAAATGAAGGTTCGGGTATGAGTGAAGGATAAATGGAGGTTCAGGTACGAGTGAAGGATAAATGGAGGTTCAGGTACGAGTGAAGGGTAAATGGAGGTTTGGGTGCGAGTAAATGGTGTAATCCTGTGATTCACAGCATCAAAGGCAGCTGAGAGCTTAAGCAGGATTAGGATCAAAGATAGAGTTTTTCCTGGCAATTCATACTTTTTCTTAAATATTTGGATTTTATTTATATAAAAAGGGCTGACTGTGGAAATACTTTTACATGAGAATATTTAGGAATATGTGCACCAGAAGGTAGCATCACATAAAATGGGAAAGGCAAGTTAATTATTTGAAGTTTACATTTTTATCCCTACCTTTTTTTTGGGTACAAGTGAAGGATAAATGGAGGTTTGGGTACGAGTGAAGGATAAATGGAAGTTTGGGTACGAGTGAAGGATAAATCAAGATTTGGGTATGAGTGAAGGATAAATCAAGATTTGGGTGCGAGTGAAGGATAAATGGAGATTTGGGTGCAAGTGAGGGATAAATGGAGGTTCGGGTGCGAGTGAAGGATAAATGAAGGTTTGGGTACGAGTGAAGGATAAATGGAGGTTCGAGTGCGAGTGAAGGATAAATGGAGGTTCAGGTGTGAATGAAGGATAAATTGAGGTTCAGGTGCAAATGAAGGATAAATGGAGGTTTGTGTATGAGTGAAGGATAAATGGAGGTTTGGTACGAGTGAAGGATAAATGGAGGTTTGGGTACGAGTGAAGGATCAATGGAGGTTTGGTACGAGTGAAGGATCAATGGAGGTTTGGGTACAAGTGAAGGATCAGTGGAGGTTTGGTACGAGTGAAGGACAAATGGAGGTTTGGGTACGAGTGAAGGATCAATGAAGGTTTGGGTAAGAGTGAAGAATAAATGGAGGTTTGGGTGTGAGTGAAGGACAAATGAAGGTTCGGGTACGAGTGAAGGATAAACGGAGGTTCAGGTACGAGTGAAGGATAAATCGAGGTTCAGGTACGAGTGAAGGATAAATGGAGGTTTGGGTGCGAGTAAATGGTGTAATCCTGTGATTCACAGCATCAAAGGCAGCTGAGAGCTTAAGCAGGATTAGGATCAAAGATAGAGTTTTTCCTGGCAATTCATACTTTTTCTTAAATATATGGATTTTATTTATATAAAAAGGGCTGATTATGGAAATACTTTTACATGAGAATATTTAGGAATATGTGCACCAGAAGGTAGCATCACATAAAAATGGGAAAGGCAAGTTAATTATTTGAAGTTTACATTTTTATCCCTACCTTTTTTTTGGAAGAAATTACAACCTTTCACAAGACCAAGCTATAGCAGAGAGACACAGCATGCTGTGGATGGACACACTTTTGGGATATAATGCAATCAAATAAAGTCCGGAATCCATAACATGGATCAAACAGACAAACTATGTAAGACATATTTGATAACCCCATCTTGGTGTGTAGAAGACTTAACTACAGTGAGGGGACATACAAAAATAATAAAAACAAACATGTCTGAATATGTAATATACATCACATTATGTCTTTTGACTTTGTTCTTATAAAAAACAACAACAACAAAAGTTGCTGGACAAAAAAAAGGTCGCCATTTGGATTTAAACCAGAACGTCAAGCGCGTAGCAGTTCATCTGGTCTGCCATCAAAACAGCCATGACTACGAAAACATCAAACAGAATTGAAATGCCACAATGTGAGAGAGGACCAACCTCCACGACAAATTGTTTAGCAAGATCTACCCAAAACATCGATCAGAACTGAAAATGGTTGAGAAAAGAGAGAAAAGATAAAATTCTAGTGAGATGCCTGGAAAATTCATTAATTTGACCTAATTACTAACTCGTTAGCAAAAAATTTGACAAAAAAAGACTAAGTTTTGTGTAGAGTGATGAGTTCTTTCAAACAAAATAATCGGAATGGAAATCCGTGGAGAATTGACAGAAGAGATACAATTTAACTGAATTGTGGATGACAGACGACACGCCATGGCAATAGTTCATAGCTCGGTCAGATGAGCTAAGCAAATACATAAGAGCCTTTGATTGGATAATTACTGCAGTGATTAAGTGGAAAGGATAGGAGAAAATACCCTGGAAGGATAGGAGAAAATGTGGTCGGAAAAAGATCCTGACTGACCATGATCAGGGATCACTTAAATGCTTGGTGAAGTCGAATCATATATATTAAAAAAAAAAAGACAGTAGAACTCATGGCTATGTTTAATAGTGAAATCAAGAGCATTTCCACGCTCACAATGTGACGAGAACTCACAGTATTGAGACTAAACAGCTGTGTGTCCATAAGAAACCCACTTGTTAGTGAGACTAATCAAGTGAAAAGGCTTCAGTTTGCTTGGCAGCATAAAGATTGGACTCTGGAGCAATGGAAAAAGGTCATGTGGTTTGATGAGTCCAGATTGACCCTATTCAAGCCTCTGGAGGCAGTGTTATGATTTGGGGTTGAGTGATGAGTGTGTCAGGGTAAGAAGGGAAGCGCATGAAGCAATGCACCCATCATACATAGTGGCCACTGTACAAGCCTCTGGAGGCAGTGTTATGATCTGGGGTTGATTCAGTTGCTCAGGTCGAGGCTCAGCAATGTTATGGGGCAATAATATGAAGACAGCTGATGACCTGAATGTACTGAATGACCAGGTTATCATCACATCAATGAATTTTTTCTTCCCTGATGGCACGGGTACAAAATTAG
The DNA here is from genome assembly GCF_027579695.1 of Neoarius graeffei. Taxonomy (NCBI): domain Eukaryota; kingdom Metazoa; phylum Chordata; class Actinopteri; order Siluriformes; family Ariidae; genus Neoarius; species Neoarius graeffei. Next base: position 12,892,616 of record NC_083577.1, read on the forward strand.
GGCTCAAATTGTGAAAAAGTGGTTCAGAGAACATGAGGAATCATTTTCACACATGAATTAACCACCACAGAGTCCTGACCTCTACCCCATTGAGAATCTTTGGGATGCTGGAGAAGACTTTACACAGTGGTTCGTTTCTTCAGTCATCAAGACTATATCTCAGTGAAAAATTAATACAGCTTTGGACTGAAATAAATGTTGTAATGTTGTATAAGATTGTTGAAACAATGTCAAGGCAAATGTGCCAGGAAAAAAAAAGGTTCTCATGGAAACTGCACCTGTCGTTATAAAAAATGTTGCCATTGATTGAGGAGATTTCACACAACAAGTAGCCATCATAGTGAAGGAGCTTCTTTAAGTTCTTAAGGATAACATTATTAAACAAATATTGCCAGGCAAAACAAACCTTGCCCGGTAGCACTTATGATGAATACGAAGGAAGATATCGCGAAAAAAAAAAAAAGGTACCCTATGGGTACATGTGGTTACTGCTTATAAATAAAATTGTTTGCTGATACTATGTGCATACAGTAAATATAGCATATTTGAGGCAGTAGCCACAAAAATGAAGCGTAATCCATAAATGAGCAATTTAAAAATCACAGAAGTAAAAATATACCAAGTGTCTGTACTTTATATTATTCTACTCTTACCTCTTACAGTTTTCGAAACTGAAACCTCTAAACCGAGGCTGACATACACACACTGTCGCCATGACCCAAACTCTTATTTTCCGGAAATGGCCCGGCACTAGAGCTCAGTGGAACGCACTTTCCCTCTGTAATAAGCATAAACATATCTGAAAGCAATTTCTTTAGTCTAATCCATTTATTTCAAATGGCGAAATGAATTGTATACACTCACTGGCCATTTTAATAGGAACACGTGTATGCGCATGTGCGCATACACGTGTTACACACTTACATTCTTACAGCACGATGACATAGTGGCTAGCGCCTCTATATGCAGCAGTAGCCACAACAAAAACGATTTTTACCTTTTTGGTGACCTTGACTGGATGACCCTCAAAATGTTGGAAGTTCTATTTGAGACCAACGGCCATCTATCCTGAAAGTTTCATGAAGACTGAGCCAGCCGTTTTCCTGTAATATCATTAATAAAAAAAAAACAAAGCAACCTGACCGAAAACAATACCTAACCCCGCTTACTTTTGCAGGATTTTGAAATATTAGCGGGCAGGGAAGCAATGCTTGAATGGAAAAAGCTATAGAGCCATAGCTAAGAAATTACAAAATGCTTTAATTCAACAATTTAGACCAATAAGAACTCTTTTGGAATGCTGTGGTACAATAAAACAAAAACAGCATGCCATGTTTGGAGAAAGAAGAGCTGCACATATGATCCCAAGAGTAGTATACCCACAATGAAGCACAGTGGTAGTATTGGGGCATAAAACATCATCAGGAGACTTTAATCTCAAACTGAATTTAGGGAGAAGATGGACATTTCACCAAGACAACGACCACAAACATACAGCAACAATAACTCAAGAAGACTTGGTGTGGCCTCACCAATCTTCTGACTCAAATCCCATTGGAAATTTATGGAGGATTTTGAAATTGCAAGTCTTTCAGTAGGATCCTCATAACCTTGAGGGATTGTAGATGATTTGCCAAGAGCAAATTTGGGGCAAAATTGAACAACAATGCTGCAAAAATCTAATTGGTTCTTACCTTAAACATCTCAAGGCTGTTCTTGCCAACAACAACTTTGCAACAAAGTACTGATGTTGATAATTTGTGGTGTCCAAATACTTTTTCCCCTATTAATTTCATTTCTGAAACCTGTCTTTGTTTATTATTATGAATACATACTACTTTTTTATATTTATAAGTACAAAATCAAACACATTATGTATGTTAAGTTGAATACATGTGGATACGTAAACTGGAAGAATATTAAATAGCAAAAAAAAGTCTGAATTCTTCTTTGCCCACATTACAGATCTAGGTTTTTTTCCCTGTTTTTTTCTTTTTAATTGCCCCACCTGACCACAGCACTGAGATCTAATGTATATATTATAGGTCAAAAAATTTCAACCTAGGTGATTTTTTTTAACCTGGGTTAAAATTACGTGCATGTGACAAATAAAGTCTTCTTCTGCTTCCTAGTTTAAAACACAAAGTCTTCCCAAATCCTAAACCTAACCTTAGCTATAGTTCATCTCCCTAATACAAGTAGCAAATTGTGAACTGGATTAAAAATTCTAACCTAGGTTGAAAAATTCCACCTGACCTACAATTCTGACCTGTAACACACGTGTGTGTGTGCCCATGTATGAGAGTAAAGGGGTATTTAAGTTGTGAACACAGGCACATCCATAATAAAAATTTCAAAACGCTTCAGACAACAGACCCAAGTCTGATGCGCCAGTGCAACATGACTTCACATAAATTTGATTAAAGGGTGTGCCACTTAACAGTGGCCGTAAAATGAGCCAAGCACTAGCTCACACTCATTTATTATTGCACGATAGCACGCGAAAAGACATGACTTTTTCCATACACCCTTCCATACCTTCCACAAATACCCCTGGCTGTGGTGATGCACATTTTCCATCCATCCCATTAGACTAAATAGGCAGGCAATAATTTGGATTATTTTTTTTCTTCACAGCAACTGTTTCCTGAGAACAAGAATGGTCCTGTTTCACAAGGCCTTCCCTTTCAGTTTGAGAACTATGAAGATCAAAAGATGCAAGCATTTATGGACCAATTTATTGGTCTGTAAAAGGATGTATGATTCAGTAATCATGCTAACGTGTTGCCTGACAGGATTTCTGTTCATTATCTCATTGTAATTAAACTACCTAATGAAAAAACAGACAAATACTACTCACTATAATGGAACTCTTAGCTCTGCCAACAAACGTTAAACACACCAGTAATCTGGAACTGAAATAGATTAATTGGGATTTTATGTGAAGAATCTACAAAGAATATCCCATAGTGTAGGAATAAATCAATATAGTTTAATCAAAATGATTTACAAATTAAACAAAAAAAAGTTGTTATTGCATAACTATTCACACCGTGAATCATCACTGCCGCTTAACACGAACATGGCGGTCCAAATCAAGTTTATTCAGATGTCTACCCAAGGAGACTGTCCCAGTTTGAGAGCCTCAGCAGCCTTTTGTCTAACACCTCTCTCTTCCTCAGTCTTCCGCTGTTCACACCATCACAAACTTTTTTCCTCAGTGGGTAGACACACAGTAGATTAAATAAATAAATATCTGCAAAGGGCAAATTAACTCCTACTGAGTCAACAACCATCTAGCAGCTTGCAACTCTCCATGCCTCCATTGTCCTGACTTAGGTATTGCTACAGAATCAAGGTTCTGGCAGCAGCCAAGTGGCCTCGGACTGTGCACCTGAGTCCGTAACCCTGCACACACCACAAAGCATGTTTATGACTGAAAAAGGGTTCTCTTTAACCTTTTCGACTTCGGATAGAATTTACATTGTTCATCAACTTGAAAACACCTTCCTGTGAAGCACGTGATGGTAGCGTCGTGATATTGGATGCTTTTCATCAGCAGGGACTGGGAAACTGGCAACGGTTCAGGGGGAGGGTTGAGGGCAAAATGGATAAGCAGATGGAGGCAAATGGATGGAGGCAAATAAAGGGCAATCCTCGAAGAAGGTTTGTTTCAGTCTGCAATAGATTTAAGACTGGAGAGGAACTTCAATGGATAACAGGACAAGAATTCTAAGCATAATGCCAACTGATTGATTTGATTGAGAAACTGTGGGAAGACTTCAAAAATGCTGTTAATGAATGGTCCCTGGTCCCTATTAATTCAGTAATGTTGTCTAGATGAATGGTTAAAAAAAAATCAGGATCCAGATGTGTCAAGAATTATACACAAATTGAGTGCTACAACTTTAAAAAATGTTTTAAGATGACACTGAGTTGATAGGGTAACGTCAAAACTTATCAAAACACATACTTCACTTTCCTAATGGAATCCAGGTGCCATCAGACCCAGACCCCCTGCAACTACATGAGGACAACAACAAAGTCTTTAACCTAATAAAACTAGTTCCATCTCCGAAGACATATAATAAAGCTTTAACTTTAAATAGCTTCATTTGCAAACGGCTCTGACTAAAGAATTCATGAAGGTGCTCTACAATATACAGTACTGTGCAAAAGTCTTAGGCATATGTAAAGAAATGCTGTAGACCAAAAATGGCTTAAAAAATAATGAAACATTTTAAAAAATGCTACCAGAATGTCCAGGATATAGTAGCCTGCCATCAGAACAACCACGACAACCAAAACGTCAAACAGAACTGAAATGTGACAATGTGAGAGCGGACCAACCTCCACGACAAATTGTTTACAACAGGAAAATCAATAAAGGACTAAATTTTGTTCCCCAAGGGAAGATCTACCTAAATCATCAGTCGGAAGTGAATTTCCATGATAAATATATATACACATGTGTGGCAGTGGGGGTGTGGTCAAGCATCGGTCTGTGAATGGAGGGCGGAGTCAGGGAAGGTAAGTGGCAGAATCACTGCACCTGACATGAATTAACCTGTGTTTGTGTCTCCCCCCCAGTGACCGCGCCCTTTAAAAGGAGAGAGAGAGCAGAGAAAGGGAGCTCTCCCCAACATGGACACTTGTGTGCGTGCGTGTCGGATTGGGAGAGTGTGAAAGGGAAAGCTGAAAAGCTAAAATAAAAAGTTTTTTTGTAACACTCAGTTCTGGCCTGCCGTGCTTCTGTGCTCCACCCACCTTCAACAATCCTTACAACATGATTTTATATATATACACACACACACATATGCATGATAAATAGAAATACAATTCTAGTCTGAAGAAAATTGGTTAAGTTGACCTAATTACTAGCCCTGTGATGACCTGGCGACTTGTCCAGGGTGTACCCCGCCTTTCGCCCGTAGTCAGCTGGAATAGGCTCCAGCTTGCCTGCGACCCTGTAGAACAGGATAAAGCGGCTAGAGATAATGAGATGAGATGATAAGACCTAATTACTAATTTGCTAGCAAAAAAATTGACAATACAATCTCCAAATTTTGTGCAGAAGGTCTAGTTCTTTCACATAAAACAATCAGAACTGAAATCCATTGGGAACTGAGGGAGGAGACATGATTTAACTGAAAATAAACAAAGTTGTAAACAAATCATTTACAACAAGAAAATAAACAAACAAACGACCAAGTTTTCTTCCCCGAGGGAAGATCGACCCAAAACATCGATCAGAATTGAAATCGGATGAGAACTGTGAGAGAAGATACAATTCTAATGAGAAGTCCCAAAATTCATGAAGTTGACCTAATTAGCAGTTTGTTAGTAAAAAATGAAAATACAATGACCAAATTTTGTACAGAAGGTCTACTTCTTTCAAAGGAAACAATTGGAACTGAAATCCAGTGAGAACAGAGGGAGGAGATAGGATTTAACTGAAAATAAACAAAGTTGTAAACAAATTATTGACAACAGGAAAATCAACAAACAAATGGCCAAGTTTTGTTCCTAAAGGGAAGATCTACCCAAAACATTGATCAGAACTGGAATCAGATGAGAAATGAGAGAGGAGATACAATTCTAGTGAGAGGCCTGGAAAATTTGTTAATTTGGCGTAATTTCCTCCGCCAAGGAGGTTATGTTTTCAGTAGCCTTGGTTTGTTTGTCTGTTAGCAACATTACGGAAAAAAGTTATGAACGGACTGCTCTGAAATTTTTTTCCAGAGGTGTGACTGGGCACAAGTAACAATCCATTAAATTTTGGCGGTGATCCGGATCACCTTCTGGATCCCGGATTTTTTAAAATGATTCTTGGCGGAGGTCTGTGCTCTCCGAGTGCTTTTCTAGTTACTAACTTGTTAGCAAAAAATCTGACAAAACAACAATCAAGTTTTGTGCGGACTGATGAGTTCTTTCAAACAAAACAATCAGAATGGAAATCTGTGGAGAACTGACGGAGGAGATATGATTTAATTAAATTGTGGACGACATCCGGATGATGCACGGTGGTGTAGTGGTTAGCACTGTCGCCTCACAGCAAGAAGGTCCTGGGTTCGAGCCTAGCGGCTGGTGAGGGCCTTTCTGTGTGGAGTTTGCATGTTCTCCCCGTGTCCGCGTGGGTTTCCTCCAGGTGCTCCGGTTTCCCCCACAGTCCAAAGACATGCAGGTTAGGTTAATTGGTGGCTCTAAATTGACCGTAGATGTGAATGGTTGTTTGTCTCTGTGTCAGCCCTGCGATAACCTGGTGACTTGTCCAGGGTGTACCCCACCTCTCGCCCACAGTCAGCTGGGATAGGCTCCAGCTTGCCTGCATAGAACAAGATAAATGGCTGGAGATAATGGATGGATTGACGGATGCCATGCCATGGCAATAGTTCATCGGCCTTATGGCTAGATGAGCTATTAAATAGCAGTAAGCCATAATATTTTGGTGTGAGATTACTCTTTGCTTTAAAAAAAAATAGTAGTCTCAGGTACAATGAGTGCAGTTTTATAAGGAAATGAGCTGTAGGTTTTACTGAGCATCTTGCAGAACCAGCCACAGTTCTTCTGGACACGCTGACTGTCACACTTGCGTCATAATTTTGCAGCAAAACCCAGTAGCCTTCATTATGTTTTCTATTTTAATCTGAAAAGTGGTCTGTTATGGAATATGCTGCTCAGATACAAACTTTTTTTTCTACAACCTTTAATTTTGTGCTGGAAAACGAATGTTTGGAACTCTAAAATGTTTTTGTACTGACTCAATGTAGAAGTCATAAAATAGAAATCTATAAGAAAGTTTGTACGTGAAAAAAGGGTGCCAGGATTTTTGCACAGTACTTTATATTCTTCACTTTATCCTGGTCAGGGATGGTTGAGGATCCAGAGTCTATCTGGGGAACATTGGGTGCGAGGTGGGAATACATCCTGGAGTTTGTGTGCTCGTGTTTTTTGTCCCATATGAAACATTAAAAGTCTTGAATTTGTAATATGATCGAGTATTCCTTTAACTAATTAATACATTAAATGATCACTGCCTATTTGAAATATTCATTTCCACTTAAATGGAATAAACCATCACAACAATGTGAGATTCTGCTGGTGTTAAAAATACACCATGGCATTCTCCGAAATCCTGAATACCTCTTTTACAACGGAAAACATTATTGACCAGCCGAACCAAGCAATCAAATGCCGTTGTCTGGAAAACATAAACATAGACATATATCAATCCCTCTTGCTTTGGACAGCAACCTGAACAAATCAAGCAGACTTTCCGCAACATATTTTATCCTTGCAAGTGGCAAGTCTATTCGGTCTCCCTCCCTTTTTTCCCCCCTCCCTAAACCAAGACTGTGAATCACAACAACTGGAAAATGCAGCTTTGGGAGTGAAATCTGGAAACTTACTTCTTTCTTTCTTCCTCCCTGAGGCTTTCCCATCTCTCTTTTACAGCAGTAGTGACATCCTGCAGACTGGCTCGTGGCTTCTCTAGCAGGACAGATGATCTGGTGTCCTGCTCAAACAGAGCAAAGGCAGAAAGCGGCTGACGCACAGAACGGTTGCTGATCAGGTCATAGGCCGTTAATTTGGCCATTTTCTCCACAATGACGTTTGTGGGTCTGGCGCATGGGCTGCTACCTGTACTTTTAGTTTTGGTTTCCGATTCAAGGTCACTATTGTTTTGAGCTTCTGGTTGATGAAGCTTCACTGGTTCGAGACATTCTCCAGTGGTGGGATCTGTGAAAGCCTTACCCATGGTCCAACTCTCTGCCGAGATCTCCTTGTCCACTTGGACAAGACAGCTCTTATGTTTGTCATCTTGGCCGACTGTAGAATTCTCAGCAAACGATGAATCACTCAAGCTTGTGTTGATTATCCAGTCTTCTGATGAGGAAGATGAGCTTGTGTTAGCAGTACCTGGTAAGGACGTCTCACTGTCCTTTTCTTTGGTGTTTGTGGTGGAATTATCTAGCACCACAGGTGGAGCAACCACACTAGGCTTCATTGGCACTTCACTGGGTTCCTTCCCAGTTTCCACCACAGAATGAGACTCTGCTGTCATCGCAAGGTTGTCGTTCCCAACAGAATAAGAACCATACAATGAGATCAGAACAGATTCCACTGCTAAAAGCACAGCATCCTGAAGGGAAAAAAACAGTGTGACTAATAGAAAACATCAGATTTCTGCACGGAATGTCATTCAAAAGAAATCTGGTGCCAGTTTTTCAAAAGAAACCACAGACAGGAAATCTAGTGCCTATTTCCTGTGTTTGAATGAAATAAGTTTTTACCTTATTCTGTAGCATCACTTGCAATTTGTCAGGTGTCAGATTAACATCCACGGTTGAGGCAGGGACGGTGATGTTCAGCATCAAGATAGGGAAGCGGCGGCTGGCTGATTCATTATTTGAATGAGCTGAACTAGCATAATACTGCTTCACAAGCTGAAGGATAAAACGGTTAAAACTCCATGTTAGAAAGCTTGCAACATATAAACCTGGTCCAGATCAAGTCCTCTTAAGATTATTTATTTTGCACATTAAAAAAAAAAAAAATCTTGTTTCAGGTACTGGAACTTGTTTCGTTGAGACCGGAGTTCAGCTAAGGAAAGTATCCCTCAATACTGATCTGTGATATATGAGTGATATTGTACCATCCTGGTTGCAGAGTTTTCAGGGCATTTTTGTCTCAATAAACAGAATTTACTGGTAAATTGATACAATGATAGTTTAAATTCAGGTTATGTGTAACCCAATCCAAACCCCTGGTTCGCCCATCTTGACCTGTACGATACTTGTAAAATGTCAGTGCATGAGGTGTACATAGATGATATATAGTGTAACCATCAACAGTTTTATCCTATACAAGGGTTGGTTTGTCTTAAACTCGATTCAGAGCTTCAGTAATGTGGTTTAGGACACAGTAGGACATCTTGCCATATATAAACATCAGCAAAACTTCACCATGCACCTGATCACTGGAACGTTATTGGGCGGCCATCTTAGACAACGAAAATTAAGTTTTTCCCCTTGGCTCCTCCCAAAGTTTGGATTATATTGGCAATTTGAAAGTAACTTAAATGTAAACGAGACAATCAGTGATGGTGTAGCTCACTCTGGCCCCGTCTAGTCCAGAAGGAACTATCTAAAGTGGGCCACCTTGTGCAATAAATGTTGATTGATTGCTTTATTCCGAACAGTAAAGAAGATATTAAAAATTTTTTTTTAAAAAATGCAATAAATCAAAACATCGTCATAAACAAACAGAATAGCGTAGCCACAAGGCAGTAACATAATGTTTGGAAAGGATTAGGAAGAAGTAAATAACTTATCAAATCCTAACCCTCTATACCACCGCTAATCAAACGTCACTTTCCGCCATAATAAACTATATATACAAAAGAAAACAAAAGCAACAAACAAAAAAGAAAATATACCAACATACCAAGACATACCAACAGGGTATAATATCGACCAAATCAAATCATATTTACAGATACTTATGTTATGCATAACATACATACAATACATATATACAGTACATACATATACACATATACACATACCATTGCAATGTTGCAAGCTATATACAAGTTATAAATACAGTTGTGGTCAGAAGTTTACATACAATGACATGAATGTCATCTTGGATATGAAATGTCATGGCAATATTTGGGCTTTCAACGATTTCTCTGAACTATTCTTTTTCTGTGGCAGAATGATTGTACAGGGTTGAAGTCATGGCTTGTTTTAAGCTTAATGTTAGCCTGCTTTATCCTCCACAACCAGATCTGATACGTGTTTGGTTTCATTGTCCTGTTGTGACTCCCAATCATGTTCAAGTTTCCAATGGTTTGAGGTTATGCTGAAGAATTCTGAGGTAGTCTTCCTTCTTCATTATTCCATCCACTTTGTGCAATGAACCAGTTCCACTGGCAGCAAAACAGCCCCAGAGCATGATGCTGCTACCACCACCACCAGCTGGTTACAGTGTTCCTCTGTACATGGTGGTCACTGTGGCCAAACAACTCAATCTTTGTCTCATGTGACCATACAGCTTTCCTCCAGAAAGCTTTTTCTTTTCATGTGGTCAACTGCAAACTTTAGTTAAGCCTGAAGGCGTCAATTTTGGAGCAGGGGGTTATTTTTTGGATAGCAGCCTCTTAGTCCATGGTGATATAAAACTCACTGAACTGGAGACAGTGATCCATCAGCTTCCAGTTCATGGCAGGGCTGTGCCATGGTGGTTCCTGGGTTGTTCCTGACCATCCAAACCAATTTCCTTTCAGCTGAGGGTGACAGTTTGGGTTTTCTTGAAGCAAAGTGGCTTGGCAAAGTGACTACACCTCCCAGTAACTTACATATAATTGTTTGAACTGATCTTGGGATCTGCAGTTGTTTAGAAATAGCTCTAAGAGGCATTCCTGAGTTGTGTACATCTGCGATCCTCTTTCTCAGATTTGCACTGAGCTCCTTGGACTTTCCCATTTTAGTGTGTTGGTCAATCCCATAAGTGCTGTAAACAGACCTTTTTTATGAAGGCACAGAGAAGCTACCAGCTGTAGCCAATCATAATCACCAACAGGAATTTAAGAGGCCTTGGCCTTGGCAAGATAAGAGACATTTTGGAAGTTTCAGCACCTCTGAATTAATAATCTAAGTGAGTGTATGTACATTAATTTTGACCCTGTGTTGATTTCAGAAAACCCAAAATAAATTAAAACTTCTGCACCAAATTCATGTTGTTTTTTTCTTAAAGAAATTGTTGTACAATCATTTTGCCACAGAAAACAAACAGTTCAGAGAAATCATTGAAAGCCCAATATTGCCATGACATTCAGGCTTAATTAGTCCACAACTTAATTAATAACTAATTAAGCAAATCTGGGTAGAAGTTATATGCACCCTAGGTACCTCTACCTTCATGTGAAAAAGAATAAAAATTGGTGAAGAATTGAGATAGAAGAAGCGATTTTCATGAAATGTGGATGACGCCGGATGGACAATGGCTAGACAACGGACAATACATGATGGTATCGCCTGTCGGCCAGATGAGCTAATAAGGATACTCCCTTCTTTTAATTTAAAATATTTATTTATATGCAGTTATACGTCTAGTTGAAGATTGGAAAAATAATCAACGTCCTTCCCATGCCACAAGGCACACTGGTGCTGATGTCCATTTCCGTAGTCCTCGGCCTCTCACTGTTTACAAAGCTAGGGTTACAGTGGGGGGCTGATCCTCTGGTAACTGTGAGAATTTGACTCCCTGTATTGCGGCATGCCTTGCCAGATGGTAGCAGGTACCATTTTTATGATGGTCTTTGTAGTAGAACTCACGATCTGGAAAAATATAACCTAGTCTTTTTCCGACTTCAAACATACAGTTTTGGTGTAGCCTCATATTCCATTTCTTGGGTAAGAAGACCAGAACCCGATGTTGTCTTCTGCTATTGTGGTCCATCTGATTCAAGTTTAGATACACTATGCATTTGAGATGATTTTCTGTTCAACACGGTTGTAAAGAGTGATTATCCGAGTTACTGTAGCCGCCTTGTCAGCTTGACCCAGAGTCACCATTCTCCTCAGACCTTTTTGTCAACAGGTATTTCTGCCCTCAGAACTGCCACTCACTGAATGTGTTTTGCTTTTCTTGATGTAATGTTTAAACTTGAGAAATCATAAGTTCGAATATTAACTGAAGCTCTTGACCTGCATCTGCAAGAACGTATGCATTGTACTGCTGTCACATGATTGGTTGATTGGATAACTGCTTGGATGAGCAGGTGTACAGGTGTTCCTATTAAAGTCAGCAGTGACTGTATGAGGTAGACTTCTATTACTTGTTAGCTTCATTGGCCATGTAGCTCCAGTGTAAAAGTAAAGAAGCAAACGTCAGATACCAAACATTTCTTGGCAGGTGCAAGTTCTTTTCACTGAACCATTCCATGCTATTACATAAGATTAAGAATAAACACATGCACATACCTTCAGGATATCTTTGTGATTCACAGGCCGATTGTTCACATAAATAAACGTCTTGTCTAAGGTACTGGAACTTGTTACGCTGAGATCGGAGTTCGGCTTAGGAAGGTAACCCTCGATGGTGATCTATTTAAACATGAGAAGATTGATAGAATCAAGGACTGGGGTGTTTTTTGCAATTTAAAGCTGACATGAGACACTGATATTTTACAAAAATGGTTTGGAGTAAAAGGGGTGTCCCATACCATACTGTTTACACAGTTTTCTGGCTATTTTTTTGTCCCAATAGACACAATGTGAAGGTAAATTTCTATAATGATAATTTAAATTCATGTTATGTGTAACCCAATCCAGAACCTCCATATCTGCCATCTTGACCTGTATGATCTTTGTAAAATGTCAGTGCATGAGGTGTATGTGAAATTTTTTGGCATAAATTTTTTGGCACAATCTCTGACCTCCATCTGACTGCCTCATTAGGATTTCCCAGGCTGGTCAGAACGCATTTGTCATCTTGTGACTAGGCACTCTTGCCAAGCTCAGACAATTTGTGATTAAAAAAAAAAAAAACTTGGCAAAACACAGTATAGGCCAGCAAAATTGTTGAGACAAGGAGCAGTTCCAAATGACTCCTACATTCGGATGCTTCTGAATTAACAAACACAGCAGTCGACCAGCAAGATGCCAGTTTTATTGCCCTCTTATAATACAAACTATAATTGCTGGTATTGTAACTTCCACAATAAGCGCTTATTAAGTACACATTGGTTTTACAGCATTTTGTCAATTACTGCAGCACAGGTGAGCCTGTTCCTGGAGCTTCACCGACTGAATGGAAATTATTATTCCAGCATAACAGGATGTGGATCACACTGCCAAAAAAAAAAAAAAAGAGAGAAGTCCTCTGCCATGAAATTCAATTAATGTCATTTGGGAAAGCAGCACAATGATAGTGGCTGGGGGGAGAAAAAAAATGACCTCACTCATTCAAAATAGTTTTCAACATGACCAAATCAGCCAGACAAGAAGTCAAAATAATTAGGAAAAAATACAAAATCCGCCAGTCTTATGCTAATACCTTCCCCTTGACTTATCGTAATCACATTTCTTTATTCATAAAAAATATATAAATGCATTATGAGAGTATAAAAGGTCCAATAATGTTGGTTTTAATTTAAATTCATGGTGTTAACTCCAGACTTTGTAACTTTCCTATATCTGTTCCGACAGCAAGGAAAGCATTTCCCATCCAGTATAAACGATACCCCAACTGAAGCCAAGTAACTGCTATGAATGGCATCCATCCCCACTGTATAACCTGTATGAAGCACCCTAACACTTTGCTGCACTCTGCACGTGTCACATTCATAAGGTGGATGGGGCTCGAGGGGGTTAGGAAGGATTTGCTTACGTTCTTGGCATGGTGTCCAGCCTGACGAGTGCACTTCTCTCTTGGATAATGACTGATTGCTGAAACAGACATGCTTGAGAAAAGGCATAAAAAAAAACAAACAAACAATAAATTTGTTTTTCTCCATGTAACATGGATGCTGATTCCGAGAACGTCTTATAAATAACACGCGTCCAACGAAGACGTGTCCTCGTCTGAGATGTAGGCTTTTTGCAGCATGACCCATCCTGTATGCATGTACTTCTACGTTTAGCAAGGGGCTACATGGAGGAAATTCCTAGTACTTTTGTGTACAGAGAACTGAACATATGGTGCAGCAATTAAAGCGTTGAAGCAGGGCATCAGCACAAGGTCCATCCACCTGACCTGTTAGACACCTGTTCCTCTAAGAGGCCACGTGACGTGAGGAAATTCTCACTGTATCCTGGACATACACGTTATTAGAGAGACCCTGAGAGTATCAGCATAGTGTGTGCTGATGCATACACATTCACACAAAACCAGTTGCTTTGGGCAGATAGAACTCGTTAGCCTGAGAGGGCATTCTATCTAGGGGAAGGAACCATGACTTCAAACTTCCGCTGCCTTGCGGCCATATCCACACATGAAAAAGTCCAGAGTGGAGACCCAAAGGTGGTTGGTTGTCATTTTTGAGTTCCTTCTGGAACTCCTGCAGCCTAGCCAGCCCCAATTGTAATGGCCAATCGTAATGGCACGATGGTGTAGTGGTTAGCACTGTCGCCTCACAGCAAGAAGGTCCTGGGTTTGAGCCCAGCAGCCGGCGAGGGCCTTTCTGTGTGGAGTTTGCATGTTCTCCCTGTGTCTGCGTGGGTTTCCTCCAGGTGCTCCGGTTTCCCCCACAGTCCAAAGACATGTAGGTTCGGCTAATTGGTGACTCTAAATTGACCATAGGTGTGAATGGTTGTTTGTCTCTATGTCAGCCCTGTGATAACCTGGCGACTTGTCCAGGGTGTACCCCGCCTCTCGGCAATAGTCAGCGTGGGTTTCTCCAGCTTGCCTGCGACCCTATAGAACAGGATAAGCGGCTACAGACAATGGATGAATGGATGTTCCTCATGGGAAGATCGACCCAAAACATTGATCAGAACTGAAATCGGATGAGAGATGAGATACAATTCTAGTCAGAAGAAAAAAGAAATTTTGTTTACTAACGTGTTAGCAAAGATTTGACAATACAATGACCAAGTTTTGTGCAGAATGACTAGTTTTTTCAAATAAAACAATCAGAACTTAAATCCATTGAGAACTGAGGGAGGAGATGCAATTTAACTGAAAATAAAATTGGAAACAAATTGTTTACAACAGGAAAATCAACAACCAAACGAGCAAGTTTTGGTCATGAGAAGATCTACCCAAGACCTACCCAAAACATCAATCAGAACTGGAATCAAATGAGAAATGAGAAAGGAGAGAAAATTCTAGTGAGAGGCCTGGAAATTCGTTAATCAAATCAAATCAAATCAAGTTTATTTGTACAGCGCTTTTAACAATAAACATTGTCGCAAAGCAGCTTTACAGAATTTGAACGACTTAAAACATGAGCTAATTTTATCCCTAATCTATCCCCAATGAGCAAGCCTGTGGCGACGGTGGCAAGGAAAAACTCCCTCAGACGACATGAGGAAGAAACCTCGAGAGGAACCAGACTCAAAAGGGAACCCATCCTCATTTGGGCAACAACAGACAGCCTGACTATAATATTAACAGTTTTAACAGGTATAACCCTCAACTGTCCTCATGGGGCCGTCCTTCACAGGAGTGGGGCGATAAAACTCCGACCAGACACAGGGCACCAGGATGGATCAAGCAGGTCCGAGGGGCAGAAGAGGCCAGCATCTCAATCCCAGGATCAACATGTAACTCAGAGGGACAGATGGGGGGGGAAGAGAGAGAGAAAGAAAACACATTGTTAGGTATGCCCTAAAAATGACAAGTATTAAATCTGTGTGGTAGGCTCGCAGAGACGAGAGTCTGTACATCAGGCATAACACACAATGGCATGTTAATATGGTAAAATATATCATGACCTGCTCTGGCTGGATGCTTGATTGGGTGATGGGAGCACACTCCTCAGCAATGATGAGATGCAGATGGGACCCTTAGGGCTGGCCAAGACAATTCAGTTACATTTCACCGGGTCTGGGACATGCGACAGAATGTCTGACGGCCGATTCCCTGCAGGCTACGATAGCCAGTTGAGGTCTCCACCAAAAGATTTCCTGTTGACTCCATGTAACTCAGAGGGACAGATTTGGGGTGGGGAGGAGGGAAAGAAAACACAGGTGGTTAGGTATGCCCAATGTCACCTGAATAAGTAGGAACAGTATACATATTGCACCGAGTACAAGCAGGGACTCCAGCAACTAACTATGACAGCATAACTAAAAGGAGAGAGCCAGAAGGTAACACAGGCATGAGGGAGCCCCGGGACATAAAGCAGCTAGCCACTACACCGTCAACAAACTCGAGTGAGCAAGCGAGTGGGGACTGACAGCATCCATACATCCCAGTTTACCAAAACACTCTATGTGTGAGGACCCTCCAGATCTACTCCTTTACCTCATAAACACCATTAACAAAAGGCTTGACTAAACAGATATGTTTTCAGCCTAGACTTAAATGCTGAGACTGTGTCTGATTCCCGAACATTACTTGGAAGGTTGTTCCATAACAGTGGGGCTTTGTAAGAAAAGGCTCTGCCCCCTGATGTAGCCTTCACTATACGAGGTACCAGCAGATAGCCTGCACCTTTTGATCTAAGTAGGCGTGGCGGGTCATAGAGGAGCAGAATTTCACTCAGGTACTGTGGTGCGAGACCATTTAGTGCTTTAAAGGTCAATAGTAGTATTTTATAATCAATACGAAATTTGATTGGGAGCCAATGCAGTGTGGATAAGACAGGCGTGATGTGGTCATATTTTCTAGTTCTAGTAAGGACTCTTGCTGCTGCATTTTGAACTAACTGGAGCTTGTTTATGCACTTATTGGAACATCCATACAGTAAGTTAATTTGGCCTAATTAAGCCAGTATCTCACTGGGCTGCGACAGCTTGCGACAAATTGCAACGTCATTCGCGAGAGAGTTTCAAAAGTGTCTTGAAACATTCGCGGGGCTTCTCAATTTCCTCGCATGAGTTGCTCCTTTGTCGCTGAAATTTTGAACATGTTCAAAAAATTCGTGCGACAAAATTTCTATCAAAATAGCCGTAAATGCATCGCTGGTGTCCCAAAGCCATCACGAATCCTTCTCAAGTCAGTTTCTGTGAGACAGGAAGTGCGCGTGTATCTCACTGGGCTGCGACAGTTGGAGACACAACAATTGTGATAAAATATGCGAATATCAATTCAGTGTGATTCCAAGTGAAAATTGTCGCTAATTCACATATTTTATCGCAATTGTTATGTCTCCAACTAGTCACAGGCTGTTGCAGCCCAGTGAGATACTACCCTTACTAACTTGTTAGAAAAAAATTTGCAAAACAATGACCAAGTTTTGTGCAAAGTGATGAGTTCTTTCAAACAAAATAATCGGAACGGAAATCTATGGAGAATTGACGAAGATACGATTTAAATGAATTGTGGATGACGGATGATGCCTTATGGCCAGATGAGCTAATGATATTTTTCATCATATCACCCACCGATATATGAGACTAATCCTGGCATGAAGCACTTGAGATCAGCTTTAACATACTTGAAGGTCACTGATCATTTTAATTTAATGCAAAAGTACAATAGCTCAGGATTATTTTAGTTCATTATGCACTACCCTTATGTATGTTCATTATGTACTACAAGGGAAAGGTGGAGGGATCGCAAATATATTCAAAGTCTCTTTTCAATGTAAACAATCCTCACTTGGTGATTTTACGTCCTTTGAACACTTATGTGCACTTGTTACATGCTCTCCTAACATATTATTATTAACTATTTATAGGCCTCCGAGACATTCAGCCAAAGTCTTTCTTGAAGAGTTTGGTGAACTGTTATCAGTCATTTGCTTAGAGTTTGATTGTCTTATTATATCTGGGGATTTTAACTTGCATGTAGATAATACTGATAACATTTATGCCAAAGAACTATTTGCAATTATTGATAATTTTAACCTGGTACAACATGTACAGGGACCGACCCACTCTCGTGGTCATACTCTTGACCTCGTCATCACAAAGGGTCTTACTGTTTCTTATA
Organism: Neoarius graeffei; assembly: GCF_027579695.1. Taxonomy (NCBI): domain Eukaryota; kingdom Metazoa; phylum Chordata; class Actinopteri; order Siluriformes; family Ariidae; genus Neoarius; species Neoarius graeffei. The sequence goes on from NC_083577.1 coordinate 12,910,226, forward strand.
CTGTTGTTGACCTGGCCTTATCTGATCATTTCTGTGTTTTCTTTGAAGTTTCTATGTCTCCTCACATTCAGAATAGCTCAACGACTATAGGTAGGAGAGTCATAAACGACAACACGTGTTCTTTTTGAGCAAGCTCTCTCTCAGAACTCAACCAAAATGTCAGACTCTGTAGATGATTTACTGGAATTTTTTAATTTAAATATGACCCAAATTATGGATGATATTGCTCCATTCAAAATAAAAAGAGTCAATGATAAGCAGAAAGCACCATGGAAGCAGTACCCGGCTGTTAAACTGCTAAAGAGAGAATGTTAGAAAGACTGAAAGAAAATGGCGCAAATCTAAACTTCACATCCATTATCAAATCCATAAAGAGATGCTTTGTAATTATAATTATGAAATTCGTAAAGCAAGACAGTCTTTCTTCTCCAACATCATCAGCAGGAATATGAACAATGCCCGTGTGCTATTTTCAACAGTAGAGAAGCTAACTAATGCCCCACCACAATTAGCACCTGAACTTCTATCAGTTAATAAATGCAATGAGTTTGCATCTTTTTTCAAAGGTAAAATTGATAAAATAAGGCAGAATATTTCTCATAATATATCTCAGTTGCAAAAAATTGAAAAACTGCAATCACCAATGACACAGATAGATAACTTTAACACAATGTCAGAATTTTGTTTAATTGATTATGAGACTCTTGAAAAAACTGTACAAAATCTCAGTTCCTCAACATCTGAACTGGACATTCTGCCCACCAACTTTTTTAAGTCTGTTCTTCATCTTATAATTACAGATGTGCTTCAAATTATAAATACATCCTTGGAGACTGGCGTTGTTCCTGTGTCCCTAAAAAAAGCTGTTGTAAAGCCCCTTCTTAAAAATAATAATCTGGATCCTTCAGTGTTAAATAACTACAGGCCAATATCAAATCTACCATTCATCGGGAAAATCCTGGAAAAAATTGTCTTCAATCAATTAACTGCCTTCTTGATATCAAACAGCCGTTTTGATAATTTTCAGTCAGGATTTCGTGCCAATCATAGCACTGAAACAGCGCTGATTAAAGTTATAAATGACATACGTCTTAATACTGATGCAGGCAAAACATCGGTCCTGGTATTACTGGACCTCAGTGCAGCTTTTGATACTGTTGATCACAACATACTGCTATATCGACTTGAACACTGGGTTGGATTGACTGGTAAAGTTATCAATTGGTTAAAATCATACTTAAAAGATAGAAGCTTCTTTGTTACCCTGGGAAATTGTTCCTCAACGTCAATGCCCTTGACCTGTGGTGTCCCCCAGGGGTCGATTCTTGGACCATTACTTTTCAACCTTTATATGCTCCCACTTGGGAAAATTCATTCATTCATTCATTATCTCTAGCCGCTTTATCCTTCTACAGGGTCGCAGGCAAGCTGGAGCCTATCCCAGCTGACTACGGGCGAGAGGCGGGGTACACCCTGGACAAGTCGCCAGGTCATCACAGGGCCGACACACAGACACAGACAACCATTCACACTCACATCCACACCCACGGTCAATCTAGAGTCACCAGTTAACCTAACCTGCATGTCTTTGGACTGTGGGGGAAACCGGAGCACCCGGAGGAAACCCACGCGGACACGGGGAGAACATGCAAACTCCACACAGAAAGGCCCTCGCCGGCCCCGGGGCTCGAACCCAGGACCTTCTTGCTGTGAGGCGACAGCGCTAACCACTACACCACCGTGCCGCCCCTTGGGAAAATTATCAATAAAAATTCAATTTTGTATCACTGCTATGCAGATGATACCCAAATTTATTTTGCTCTATCACCTAATGATTATGCCCCCCTTGAATGTCTCTACCAGTGTATCGATCAAATCAATAGCTGGATGTCACAAAATTTTCTTCAGCTGAACACAGATAAAACAGAAGTAATTCTATTTGGAAAAAAAGACGAAAGACTCAGGATTACCACTATTCTTGACACAAAAGGGATTAAAACTAAAGAAATGGTTAAAAATCTTGGTGTTTTCATTGACAGCGAGCTAAACTTTGACAATCACATGAAAGCAATCACTAAAACGGCATTTTATCACCTAAAAAACATTTCCAAACTAAGAGGACTTATGTCAAAAAATGATCTGGAAAAACTAATACATGCCTTCATCTCTAGTAGGGTTGATTACTGCAATGGCCTTTTCACAGGCTTGCCAAAAAAGACCATCAAACAACTTCAGCTGGTTCAAAATGCAGCGGCGAGGGTTCTCACACGAACAAAAAGAACAGAGCACATTACTCCAATTCTAAGGTCCCTTCACTGGCTTCCAGTAAGCTACAGAATTGACTTTAAAGTATTGCTGCTGGTATACAAATCTCTAAATGGTACAGGGCCCAATTACCTCTCTGATATGTTGCAGCGGCCTAACCCAATCAGATCTACCAGATCGCAACAGAAAAATTTACTATTAAAACCAGTTGTTAAAACAAAGTGTGGTGAAGCAGCTTTTAGCTACTATGCAGTACAGCTATGGAACCAACTGCCAGAGGACATTAAAAATGCTCCTGCTGTTGGCAGCTTCAAATCTAGGTTAAAGACCAAGCTGTTTTCAGATGCTTTCTGTTAAATAATTAATATTTTTACATTTTTTATAATCTTTACTTTCTCTGTATGTTTTAAATTTAACTTTATTCTATTTTATTCCGCTGGTTTCTTTTTCTTTTTCTCCTTTTTCTTTTTGGCATTTTATTATTTTATTTCTACTATTGTTTAATTCTTATTATTTTCTTTTAATTATTTTAATTCTTTTAATTAATTGTTTTAGAATAAAAATAAAATTATTTTATGTAATTTTATTTCTCTATTGTTTACTGTTTTTGTTTTTGCTTCTGTAAAGCACATTGAACTGCCATTGTGTATGAAATGTGCTATATAAATAAACTTGCCTTGCACATCATCATAAAAAAAGAAAATAATGCTGACCTCAGAGCCAACACCTTTTAAACACTGCTTGCAATTTTCCATTAATTTTATAACATGTTGGTATATTTTCACTTTGGTTAAGAGTTTCCTCCATTACCCACAATGCCGTCTGATAACCTTCACAGAATGGTGCTCTGGAATTTAGCTCTTACATCATCTCTTCCTAATGAGAGCGATGCAGCAGCACTTTAGTCCTTTAGTCTATCCAGCGCCCTCACCTTCTCATCTCTACACGCTGCTCAAACTGGATAGCATCCAAAGCTTTAACTGCACTAATTCTGCAGATATACCATCTCACTCATCATCTCATAGATTCTAGGACTTTGAGTCCACTACTTCTACTCTGGATATCTCATTAATATGATGGTGAACATCAGTGGAAAATGAAAAAAGAAGCTCTTACAGTTTTGTTTTTAGGCGCCAACACTGAAACCTGATCATGAGAGGTGTAAACGATGTATCACAATGCAAACGTGACAATGTGTATCGTAGACCAACGCAGTCTACCAAGAGCAGAGCAAATTTGCATAGGGTTGAAAACGGGTACAGAATAGCATGCCTTGGCAATCAATATGTTTTGAAAACATCTTCCTAACATCTTAAATTGATGACTGCAAACCTTAGTAAATCAAAATGCAAAATGCATGATTCATTTAAATATTCTCTTCCCTAAATTTTTCAGTCTAAAAGGGAAAGGGAAATGTTTACTGTCTGAAATCCTGACAGTAAAGCTGGCCCACATAATCACATTCTTTCATGGCGGTCACGGAAGACAGGCACTTTAGCCAACTTTGAAGCACTAATTCCTGTTAAAATGACCAATCAGACATGGCTATGGTGCTCATTATGTTTTAACTGATTATGTTCCCTGGGTATGGGACTTTGTTTATTCAATCACATTTTTGTGAGAATTGATAAACGTATCTATTTATTTTTAAGACATGGTAAACCTATATTACACTTTGTTTACAATATTAAACCTCTGTTCATAGCACCTTTTGGTTTACTTAGTTTTATGCATGCTTTGCATTGTTTACGATTCATAAATAAAAAAGAAGCCTTTTTAATCATAAAGTTTCATCAAATTTTGTTCAAAACATTCGGAGAATCCAAGTGAATAGACTAGTCATCGTCATGTTCACGTGCACTTGTGCTCTGAACATGCAGCGTGCGCCTCAAGGACTAATTACCATGCACCTGCTCCTGATCAGACTGCAATCACAGCGTACACTTATAAGTACACTGGCTTTCCAAAGTATACGTGCAGTACCTAATGTCTCATGTTGCTAAACCTTGTATCGTTGTCTCGCTTCTCTGGTATTGATTTTGTTTTGTTTATTTGGACTCTGCCTTTCACCTTCTCTCTGATACTCTGTTTGTGCCTTGTACGAACCTTGCCTGTTTCCTGACTCTGTCTTCGTGTAATGTTAAATTTTGTTAAACTTGATTTTTAACAAAATCTTCCAGCAATTACATCCGTTCATCTGCCTCTTTACTGACAGTCAGGATAATGAATTGAATCAAATCAAAACCGGAGTATATAATTATTAAATGCCTATTAAATAATGTTTCTGCTATTTAATGCCATTGTAACTGCACTAGCAAGAACAAATGTCCCCTATGACATCAGCACGAAACACAACCATTTACTTCTCACAGGAATACAAAAAATACACCACCAACCAACAAATCAGCACCAGAACAACTAAACACATCGCAAACATTTCTATGTAAATATACTGTATTTAAGGCATTTATCAAACTACTACGTAATACTTTCAATGGTGCAAGTAAGGAATGTGTGAATGCGTGTTTTCATGGTGCTCTGCAATGGACGAGCATCCCATTAGAGGTGAATTCTCTTCAGATCCAACTTGATCCTGACCAGGACAGAGCACTATCTGATGATGAATGAAAGTTTAAAGAAGTTACCACTTTTCAGTTCAGTAAATAACACAAATAAAACTATTTAAATAAAAATGCTCTGGCCCCATCCCAATGCAGCGTGGCAATGTAGCTTACAGCAGGTTATGGTCGCTGAACTATCCAGGTGGTGCTCTGAAAACAGTGTGGGCTTTATAGATAATTGGGTTAATTTTGAGGGCACTGCTGGCCTGTTAGGGTGGGACGGTATCCATCCCACTCGGGAAGGTGCTGCTCTCATTCATACTTGCCAACTTTTCAAAATTCTCATGGGGAAGAAAAGTGTGTGAATGACATTTTCAATTGGACGATGGTCTGATGCGCGGTTGAAACGATAAAAACAGTGGATCACAATTAATTGCAAACCATTTGAAATTTATACAATTAAAGAGTTTTTGAATTGTTGATATTGTTCTATCAATTACTATAGGTTATGGGATTCATGTACCAGGCACGAGATAGCTCAGAGTGAAAAATCTGAAATAATACTCATCTTGAATTTTAATATAATACCAATGAAAGGCAAGTCTTAAATCAGATTTTTAGCTGAAAAATCTCATGCCTGAATATTGTATACATACAGAGACCCACAGAAAATAACACAAGTGATGCTTTAGAAGAATGTTTATCATTTCTTAAAATAGTCACAGTGTATTATTGGATTGCATCAAATGTGTTTTCCTTCTGTAAGCTCATGTAAAAATACAGAGAACTATAATATCATATATAAATTAAATTTTAATAAGATTTAACCAAAATAGTAACAACTCAGTGGGCGGCACGGTGGTGTAGTGGTTAGCGCTGTCGCCTCACAGCAAGAAGGTCCAGGTTCAAGCCCCGTGGCCGGCGAGGGCCTTTCTGTGCGGAGTTTGCATGTTCTCCCCGTGTCTGCGTGGGTTTCCTCCGGGTGCTCCGGTTTCCCCCACAGTCCAAAGACATGCAGGTTAGGTTAACTGGTGACTCTAAATTGACCGTAGGTGTGAATGTGAGTGTGAATGGTTGTCTGTGTCTATGTGTCAGCCCTGTGATGACCTGGCGACTTGCCCAGGGTGTACCCCGCCTTTCGCCCGTAGTCAGCTGGGATAGGCTCCAGCTTGCCTGCGACCCTGTAGGACGGGATAAAGCGGCTAGAGATAATGAGATGAGATGAGTAACAACTCAATTAAATAAATACTGCACTGTCTTAGTACTACTAAAATGCATCTCTCTCACTAAACACTTTCCAACAGAATTTTTAAAAAGCACTAGAAATACTATCAAAATCCTGTTGGAATGCATCAAAGGAATTTGCTCATTTGCAAACTTTGACTGAAAGTTTTCAAACAAAATTCAAAAATGGCACTATAAATACTACCATACTATCAAAATACACTCCACAAAGAAATTCACTCGAATGCAAAATTTTAGTACTACCAAAATACACTCACTAGTAATCTTTCACTTAAAACCTCAAAACTCTATCAAAATCAATCACTTTCCAGATAATTCACTTGTAAACTTTCACTTAAAACTTTCAAACATAAATTCAAAATAGCACTAAGACACTACCACACTATTCAAATACACTCACCAAACAAATTCTCTGTCATGCAAAATTTCACTAAACACTTTAGAAGTTGTACAGTTTGTTTCTGAAATGGTAGGGAAGACTAGTTTAATTTCACACTCAAATGTCCATTATATTCTGATTTAAGGTATCTTTATCTTAAAATGTGTAACTGGCTGGTCGAAAATTTGCTTATCCATGGAAATTCATTCTCCCACGCAACCTGGTATTTGCATTCATATTTTTGCTGTTTGGTATTGGGTTTAGTGGCCATGATGAATAACTGCTTGTAAAAAATGTCAGACAGCCTGGGTGAATCCTACATTACAGAAGTGACTGTCATTCTGTTCATTGATTGGTTAAAAATCAGTTGACGTCAGCAGTGTTTCTCATACGATTCTGAATGGACATAATCGGGAGTATTTTTAACTTGGCAGTAGGGATTTCCCAAAACCGGGAGATTATCCAGTTTTTAACAAATACAATCGGGAGGCAGGAGACGGACGCTAAAATCAGGAGCCTCCCGCCGAAATCGGGAGGGTTGGCAAGTATGCTCATTTCCTGCAGCATAGGTCATAGTCTCAGAACAGGCCTAGTTAATTTCTGACAATCCAGAGCCAAGGCCAGGGAGCAGACGAACAGGCTAAACCGACTGTCTGCTAGCTGCACAGAGTCGTCACTCAGGGCCCACTACATCGAGACTGTGTCTGTTCCCCGAGCTAAACAAAAAGGTAGAAATATTCAGAGAGTTTGTTCCAGTAACCTTATCAATATAAAATTAGATCATACTGACTGTACAGCTGCTGCCAACACCTTTTGATCTTAAGGTGGGGCTATTAAATATTAGATCTCTTACATCTAAAGCGCTAATGGTGAATGAACTTCTTACTGATCAGGAGTTTAATGTACTGTGTTTAACTGAAACATGGTTTAAGCCAAATGAATATATAGCATTAAATGAAGCGAGTCCTCCTGGATACAGTTATATACACCAGCCTTGTCTAACTGGCAGAGGAGGAGGCATTGCGGTTATTTATAATGATTATCTAGGTGTAACACACAAACCTAGTTATAAATGTAATACATTTGAAGTTCTTCATACTCATATAATGTATGTAGCCTCGAAAAATAAGTCTACCCAGTTAATTCCATTACTTATTATTTTCAGGCCCCCGGGGCCATATTCTGAGTTTCTTTCTGAATTTGCAGATTTTATCTCAGATCTGGTTATTTCCTTAGACAAAGCTTTAGTTGTCAGAGATTTTAATATTCACTTCGATAATCCAGAAGACCCTTTGAAAACAGCGTTTGTGTCCATTTTAGATTCAGTAGGGATTAATCAGAATGTCATAGGACCGACCCATAATGGTGGTCACACCCTCGATCTAATACTAACATTTGGGTTAAACGTAGAAAACATAGTCATACTTCCACAGTCTAAAGTTCTCAGATCATTATCTCATCTCATTCAAACTATGTCTAAGTAATAATATATGCACCTCACCACGCTACTGTATTAAATGTACATTTGCGTCAACTACTGCACAGAGCTTTATAAATGATCTTCCAGAGTTATCAACTTTGATCGGGTCACTGTCAGCCCCTGCAGAACTTGATCAGGCAACTGAATGCTTAGAGTCAGCGTTCCGCTATACTTTAGATGATGTAGCTCCTTTTAAAAGGAAAATGGTCAGAAACAAAAAATTAGCACCCTGGTATAATGATGGCACTTGCACATTAAAACAGACCATTCGAAAATTGGAATGTAAATGGCGTCAAACAAAATTGGTAGTGTTCAAATTAGCATGGAAGGAGAGCTTCCTGAAGTATAGAAAAGTTCTTAGTGCTGCTAGATCAACATATCTCTCCCCCCTAATAGAAGATAACAAAAATAATCCTAGTTTCCTATTTAATACTGTAGCAAAATTAACCAGGAATAAGTCCACATGCACACCTGCAGTATGTAGTAGCAACAACTTCATGAATTTTTTTTAATGACAAAATTGAGAATATCCGACAAAAAATTCAAACTACTAATTTAAGGTCAGACAATGTAAGTGACCCTGTAGTTAACGATATAACTGTATCAGATCAGCAATTAGAATGTTTTACTCCCCTTAGAAAATTGTAATTACTTTCATTAATCTCAGCATCAAAAGCCTCAACTTGTGTACTCCCTTACCTACACGTCTATTCAAACAGATAATACCTGAAGTAATTGAACCGCTTCTAAAAATAATAAATTCTTTTCTTAGGATTGGCTATGTACCCAAATCCTTTAAACTAGCAGTTATCAAACCCCTGATTAAAAAACCTGACCTTGATCCCTGTCAGCTGTCCAATTATCGGCCAATATCAAACCTCTCCTTTATCTCCAAGATCCTTGAAAAAGCTGTGGCACAGCAGTTATGCTTATATTTACATAGGAATAACATCCATGAAATGTATCAGTCAGGATTTAGACCTCATCATAGCACAGAGACAGCTCTGGTTAAAGTAGTAAATGACCTACTGTTGGCATCTGATCAGGGCTGTGTCTTGCTGCTTGTGTTGCTTGACCTTAGTGCAGCATTTGAGACCATTGATCATTCCATTCTTCTGGATAGACTAGAAAATGTTCTGGGAGTTAAGGGAATGGCCCTCTCCTGGCTCAGGTCTTAGGCTACATCCACACGACAACGGCAACGAGATGTTATTTAAAAATATATCGCGTCCAAATGGGCAACAATCAGTAAAATATCAGGTCCATATGGCAACGCAACGCTTGCTGAAAACGATGCAATACACATGCCACACCTCTAGGGGCGCTGTAAGACGGTCCCTTCGGAGACACCAGAACAATAGAAGAAGTAACGACGCATGCGCATAAACTATTATGCACGAGACTTCATATTAGCCACAAAGTCAGGAAAATCTGTTTGTAAAATTACATTATAATGACCAAATACAATGAAAAGTATTTTTCCAGTCTCACCTGTGAAAGGTAATCCCATGTGATCTCGTTTGGACAGAAAACCTGTTGGTACAGTTAAACGCAGCTAATCTTTATTCTCCGCTTTGACCTATCCAATATGGCGGCGAGGATGACGTATGATTCTACGCGGAAGGCGGCGTCTTCAATGGTCCGGAATAAATTGAATGATACACGATGGATTAATTTGTTGTTTCTCACCTGTGAAAGGTAATCCCATATGATCTCGTTTGGACGGTAAACCTGTTGGTACAGTTAAACGCAGCTAATCTTTATTCTCCGCTTTGACCTCTCCAATATGGCGGCGAGGATGACGTATGATTCTACGCGGAAGGCGGCGTCTTTAATGGTCCGGAATAAATTGGATTAATTTGCTCCTCTACGCCCTTTTTGAGGAATGTATTGTCGGACTTAAATCAACATCTGAAGGTGAGATCGCTCCTTTTTTCCCCTATTTTTGCTGGCGGGATTGCACCATTACACAATAAATATTCACAGTGAAAATATTTTGTAAGCGCGTTTCATGAACCAAGTTATAGGATTTGTTGACAACTCGCATCGCAATGAGAAGATCATTGGCACTACTGGTGTTAAGAATCAGACCATTTCATAAATGAATATTTTGCTGTAGAGCTGCAGTGTTTTTACAATTGCATGTTTTTGCTTCACTATTACTGTCACTATTCTGCTTCTTGCATTACTACTGTGAACTAACACTGAACATAATAATAATAATAATAATAATAATAATAATAATATCCAAGCTCGTGTTTCACTCTCACTAGTGCTCTGTAAGGCTTTTTCCTGGTGATATTCGTTACACTTCTACCCGGCGTGAAGCACTCACAGTCATGTGGTTGTGACGTCATCATAAACAAATCCGTTCTACTCATCCAGACGACTTCACAATGGCAACGTTGCCAGATCTTTCCACTCTGGAACCCGTTCTCAAAAAGATTGCGTTTTGGGCACCCAAAACGCCGGTGCCGTGTGGACGCCAGGCCTAAACGATAAGCAATTGTATCAGAGTCACCTGAATCCGTTGCCGTGTGGACAGGGTCTTATTTAACTGATTGCTATCAGTATGTTGATGTAAATGGTAATTTTTCTAGACATGCTGAGGTAAAGTTTGGTGTTCCACAAGGTTCTGTCTTGGGTCCACTGCTTTTTTCTTTATATATGTTACCTCTGGGTGATATTATTCGTAAACATTGTATTAGTTTCCACTGTTATGCTGATGACACACAGCTGTATGTTTCTGCAGAGCCTGATGAGAGACACCAGCTTAATAGAATTGAGGAATGGGTAAAGGACATTAGACACTGGATGCTTATTAACTTCCTTCTGCTTAACTCTGACAAGACTGAAGTACAGTACTTGTACTAGGACCACATGCAGCTAGAAGTAAGTTTTCTGATTACACAGTAACTCTGGATGGCCTTTCTGTTTCTTCACGTGCAGCAGTAAAAGACCTCGGAGTGATTATTGACCCCAGTCTTTCATTCAAAACTCACACTGATAACATTACCCGGATAGCTTTCTTTCATCTCAGAAATATTGCTAAGATAAGAAATTTAATGTCACTACATGACGCGGAAAAACTAGTTCATGCTTTTGTTACCTCCAGGTTGGATTACTGTAATGCCTTACTGTCTGGATGTTCCAATAAGTGCAACAAGCTCCAGTTAGTTCAAAATGCAGCAGCAAGAGTATTTTCTAGAACTAGAAAATATGACCACATCACTCCTATTTTATCCACACTGCACTGGCTCCCAATCAAATTTCGTATTGATTATAAAATACTACTATTGACCTTTAAAGCACTGAATGGTCTCGCACCACAGTACCTGAGTGAACTTCTGGTCCTCTATGACCTGAGTGAACTCTGGTCCTCCGTTAGGGACAGATTAGGGATAAAATTAGCTCATGTTTTAAGTCGTTCAAATTCTGTAAAGCTGCTTTGCGACAATGTTTATCGTTAAAAGCACTATACAAATAAACTTGACTTGACTTAAAACATGGAACCAGGCGGCACACTGGAAAATTTCAGTTAATTTATTCCATTGTTATGTTAAATATCGGCTGGATATTTAGTATCATGATGACTAGATCCAAAATGGTTGAAAAAGTTGTTCAAGTTTTCTAATCATGACAATGCTGAAAAGAAAGTAGGGCACCATGTGTCCACTCACAATAGCTTCCTCTCCAACAGAGAGAGCGAGGAGATGCATTCGGTCCAACTGTGCAGATTGACGTCACTGTGTTCCAGATTAAAATGACCATTTCATCGCACTCCAGAATGCAAGATCTGCCCTTCATGAAGCAGAGGGAAAACAACCAGGGCAGGTCTCACAACAGCAAACAGAGGCAAAAACGGCCGAGGGCTTACGTAAGGAATGGAAGGAGGGCAAAACAAAAACAACATAAAAAGTGTTCGGAACCACACTCCAAACAGCATTTAACAGATTATACCTGCCATGACTGAGCAGAAACAAACTCTCTCTGGGAGCTCAAGTATCACCTTAAATCTTCACAAGTGTGTGCATGTTTAAGAGACAGGAGAACAAAAAGGTGTCGTAAACAGGTGGTGGGTTCCGAATACTGGCTGTTCATTGGCATAACAAGCATTATGAAGGCTGAACATGAGACTGAATGCCTGTTCTTTGCGTGCGCTGCCCAGAGAAAGTGTAATTGGTGCCAGCGCAGTGGGAGAGCGGCTCTGTGCCAGCCTGGCCAGGCCGAGATCCTCTGACACGCGCTCTTCACGTGTTCTGCGGCCCATGCTGGCTGCTATAAATCACTGCTACACTCAGTGCAAGATTTTAATGCATAACATTTTACTGCAAAGTGATACAAGACAATGCACCCATACAGCCAAGGTTATCGGGGTCATATTATTTGCACCAGATTTGGAATGAGGTTGCAGGAGGGAAAAGAAAGTCTGTTAAAAATAGTCTATGGCTACCAAGATCTCATTTTAAAGCAAATAACTGTAATTAAAATGAACAAATTACCACAATTATAGAATATCGCAAACAAAAAGAAGAAGAAGAAGAAGAAGAAGAAGAAGAAGAAGAAACCTTTATTTGTCTCATGCACACTTCAAGCACAGTGAGATCATCCTCTGCATTTAACCCATCTGAAGCAGTGAACATATGCACACACACCCAGAGCAGTGGGCAGCCATACTACAGCGCCCGGGGAGCAGTTAGGGGTTAGGTACCTTGCTCAAGGGCACTTCAGCCCAAGGCCGCCCCATGTTAACCTAACTGCATGTCTTTGAACTGTGGGGGAAACCGGAGAACCCGGAGGAAACCCACGCAGACACAGGGAGAACATGCAAACTCCACACAGAAAGGCCCCCGCCGACTGCTGGGCTCGAACCCAGAACCTTCTTGCTGTGATGCGACAGTGCTAACCACTACACCACTGTGCCGAAAGTGTGAGTGAAGACATGATGATCTGTGATGTACAGAACCATTTCTGTTGATTGGTAAAGGGACTATAGAGTGGATAATATCCATTCCAGGCCAGTACAAACAAAGGCTTATTGCAGATACTGTGAATCAAAAATGTGTGAACTTGTTTCCCACACAAAGATATTTCCAGTACCTGAACTTTTTGGGCAAGTTTCTTTTTTCTGTGCAGCCACTGACAAGTCGTTGGGCTAGAAATGTTGCTAAGACCAGGCAACCCTGCAAAGAGCTATTAAAGAAGCTTGATAGGGATAAAGGATGATTTGGAACGAGTCTTGAATTCATGATATCTAGTATGAATTAAATGGTGTATGATGCTAATCTGAATTTCCATCAAGATATACACTTTAACAGGAACTTGTTCTTGATTCTAAAATTCCTGTTCTTCAATGCAAGAGTGGAACCCGATATGGTCTTCTGCTGTTGCATGCTGAGATGCTTTTCAGCTCACCATGGTTGTAAAGAGTGATTATATGAGTTACTATATCCTTCCTGGCAGCTTGAACCAATCTGGCTATTTTCCTCTGACCTCTCTTATCAACAAGGCGTTTGCTTCCACCCATAGAACTGTTGCTTGCTCAATGTTTTTTGTTTTTCACACCATTCTGTGTAAACTCTAGAGTGAAAACCCCAGGAGATCAACAGTTTCCGAAATACTCAAAACAGTCCATCTGGCACCAACCAACACCCATGCCACAGTGAAAGTCACACTCTGAGATCACAATTTTTCCCATTCTGATGTTTGAAGTCAACATTAACTGAAGCTCTTGATTTGTAGCTGCATGGTTTTATGTCAAGTGATTGGCTGATTAGATAATGGTATAAAACAGCTGGTGGATGGATGCCACCGGTAAAGTGGCCGGTGAGTGTAGATTTTAATTTTGAGTTTGTAGAGGACATTCAATATAAAATAGCGAATATCTTAGCTTTCTATAGCTGTTGAGCCTTTCATAAAGACAATGCAAAGGCAATATGACAGCAAAAATTCCATCAAACTGTCAGGAATATCAACATTTACCTCAGGATTTGTTGGCAAACCCCTAATAAAAGCTTTATTACCACTAAAATTACACAATAATTAAATTTAACATCAACTGCTAACCAAAAAAAAGGTTTGAGAACACTAAATGGCAAATGGTTAATATAGATGCTGAAAATGGCATTGAGCTAATCACTGAGGCTAATGATTTAGCTAGATATGACACAGATGTTGAAGCTTTTTATAGGAACAATTCAAAGACAGAACAACACTAAAAATGAGATTAGGCTATTGTAGGGTGACCAGACGTCCCGGTTTTACCGGGACAGTCCCGATTTGGGGTTGTGTGTCCCGAGTCCCGACAAAAGTCTGTCGGGACACGGATATGTCCCAGTTTTCGCCACTCGCGACGTTTGCGACTGAGCAGCGTGGGAATCATTAGCGGAGAAATGTCTGCATTTACTATTTTGATGAATTGACAGGAATTGCAAACTTTCCTGGTTACTGCCCCCTGGCCCTGTGGCATGGGTGTTTATTTAGCCACATTATTCCAGACAACAGAACGTGTTGCCATGCAACAATAAAATAAACATTAACTGGCACGAATGTTCTTTGTTTAGCAGCTAGCAGCAGTAATGCCGCAGCAATTATGCCGAAAAGAAAATGTACCTTTTCCAAAGATTTACAGGGCACCTACCCCTTCCTCCGAGAGGTGCAGAACAATGCGCACGAAGCCTACTGCACACACTGTAAGTGCTTTGTTCTTGTACTGAGTTGGGTAGCCTATGTTGCAAATGATGTGCGCTCCTGTGGGGGCTTTCCTCGGGCTGTCGCCCCTCTCCTCCTTTATTGCTGTTTTGTTTGAGTGTATATTCTCAAATCACTTGTCTCTTTTTTGTTTCTGTTTAACATACCATTCTGACAGTTTGGCCATATTGCTGTGGTGAACAGCTTGTTGCACCTTCCATTAAAGTGTTCACTTTTGTACACATCTTGCTTTATTCATTCAGTTGTGGGGAATGGTTAGTAAGGTTGATTCTGACCTAGGCTATGTTGAGGTCACATATCTACTTTTTAAGTTCATGCTATAGTGCATACAATTTTAGAGGTATAGCCTACATGTGCATATGCATTCTTCTTGGTGTTCTCACAAACAGGTGAAATAAATCAGTTTAAATTTGGCCTATGGACATAGCCTGGCCTATTCTCAGCCATTACAAAATCTGTTGTCTGACCATAATTTAACTGATCTGTATACCACTACGCTACTAGATAACAAAATGCCTGTTTGTTTTATTTCATGTGAGATGTTGATAAATGTGAGCTTCAACAAAATGATAAGAGCACATCTCTGAGTGTCACGTTTACATAAAAAAAACGTGTGTGTGCATGAGCATGGTCGCGCGCAAAAGTGTCCCGGTTTCAGACTAGGGAAATCTGGTCACCCTAGGCTATTGGGAACATCAACATTTACCTCAGATTTGTTGGTAAATCACTAATAAAAGGTTAAGTATGACTAAAATTACACTGTAATTTTACAGTGCTTAGCTTTAAGAGCTAAAACAACTTCCATTTTGGAAAATGTTGTTATTTCGTCGTTCCTGTAGAATCACCTGGTGAAGTGAAATATGAACACCAAACATGGCAGCTAGCTAATGACAGAAGGCTAATTTAATTTGCTAGCTCGATATAAAAACAACATAAAGGCAAAATGATGTGTGCATGTGTGTTCACTGCTTCAGATGGGTTAAATGCAGAGAGTCATTTCACAAGTGTGTGATGAATAAAGTTGTACAAAAAATAAAAAAGGCTATCTGATAACATTAATGTTTACAACAGATTTGTTGGGAAAACTCTAATAAAAGACTAAGTATGACTAAAATTACCCTGTAATTATGCTTAGCTTTCATAGCTAATCCAACTGTCATTTTGGAAAATGCTATTTCGTTGTTCCTATGGAGTCAGCTGGTGTAGTGAAATATGAACACCAAACATGGCAGCTAGCTAACGACAAAGGCTAAATTAACTAGCAAACTACAAATAAAAACAACATAAAGACAGAACAACAGTAGAAACAAAACAAGGCTACCTCAGATTTGTTGGTAAATCACTAATAAAAAACTAAGTATGACTAAAATTACACTCTAATTATGCTTAGCATTCATAGCTAACCCAAAATGTGGTTAATTTGTCGTTCCTTTGGAGTCAGCTGGTGTAGTGAAATATAAACACCAAACATGGCAGAAGGCTCCATCCAGCCATCCGTTATCTACAGCCGCTTATCCTGTTCTACAGGGTCGCAGGCAAGCTGGAGCCTATCCCAGCTGACTATGGGCAAGAGGCAGGGTACACCCTGGATAAATCGCCAGGTCACCGCAGGGCCGACACAGAGACAAACAACCATTCACACCTACGATCAATTTAGAGCCACCAGTTAACCAAACCTGCATGTCTTTGGACTGTGGGGGGAAACCAGAGCAAACCCATGCAGACACGGGGAGAACATACAACCTCCACACAGAAAGGCCCTTGCCGGCCACTAGGCTCGAACCCAGAACCTTCTTGCTGTGAGGCAACAGCACTAACCACTACACCATCATGCCACACATGACAGAAGGCTAACTTAGCTAAATCACTAATAATAGACTCAATGTGACGAAAACTGCACTGTAATTACTTAGCAACAACTGCTAAAGAAATTAATGTTTGAATGAAATGAAATGAGATGGAAGTTCAGTAAATAGATGATGCTAAATGTAATTTAAGTGATTTTGAAGTTAATTAATATGAATGCTAAGTCTTTAATTACAAATTTACCAACAAACCTGAGGTAAACATTGATGTTCCCAAAAGTTTCATCTAATTTCTACTGCTGTTCTGTCTTGACATTGTTATCATTAGTTATGAATGTCTATATTTCCCAGTTGACTAGCCAGAGTTTTCAGGCTGAACTCTGTGGCTTGACCAACCTTTAGCCAAAAAGAGGCAAAACGCAGGGGGCTTTTCATTCGAGGAGCTACCTGGGCAGAATGCTGAGTCAGAAAGAAAGAAAGAAAGAAAGAAAGAAAGAAAGAAAAAGAAAGAAAGAAAGAAAGAAAGAAAGAAAGAAAGAAAGAAAGAAAGAAAGAAAGAAAGAAAGAAAGAAAGAAAGAAAGAAAGAAAGAAAGAAAGAACAGCACAGAGGAATGCACAGGCAGGGTGAAGAGAAACAGCACTCGTGGGACAAGAGGAGAGCCCTTCACAGTGAAAGTGTTATGTGAGTCCCTGAGTTCTGCAGCCCAGCAGGAGCCCAGCAATGTTTTAAGTCAAATCCAGCACAACATGACATGTCAAGGCTCCACTGTTTATTCATTTGGAGCTTTTTAGAAACGTCGCCGCAGGGAGACCGAAGTTCGGAAGCTGACAACCGTTTCAAAATACACTTTCTATTTCTTTCTGGTTTGGAGATGTCAGCTTTTTTCCTCCCATGCTGATTGTACAAGGAAAACATAACGCAGTAAATTTACCCAGTTAACACCTTATGTAAGTTATGAGATTGAAGTTCAGTGCAAAAGTTTGTAAACCCATTATTAAAAAGTGAACAAAAAAAAAAAAGAGATCAAACCCTAAATGAGGGTGTGGTCAAAGATACTGATCTGGGATTTTTAAAATATATATTTAAAAAAGGAATCAAGTTTTTTCTTTTAAAAAAGGAATCAAGTCTTCTTCCAGCTGCTCCTGTTAGGATCTCATGATCTACATATTTAATTTGGAATAGGTTTTTATACCGGATGCCCTTCCTGACGCAACCCTACCCAATCTACCTGGGGTTTCTTGTGCAACCCCAGTGGCTGGGTATTTTTACCTAATCTGCATGTCTTTAGACTGTAGGAGGAAACCAGAGCACCCGGAGGAACCCTAGAGAAGCAGCTTTGGAAATAAAAAGGTTGCCGGTTCAAATCCCTGGACCAGCAGGAATGGCTGAAGTGCCCTTGAGCAAGGCACCTAACCCTGGGTATGTTGTACATTGCTCTGGATAAGCATGTAATGACACGGGGAGAACATGCAAACTCCATACAGAAAGACCCCATCGGCCGTGAGGTTTGAACCCGGAACTTTCTTTTGTGACGCAATAGTGCTAACCACTGCACCACCATGCTGACTGAACCATAGAAATGGTTTTGGGTTCCATTTAACTAAACTTTCGTAAAATTAAAGGGGAAGAAAGGGCAATATATACGGTTGCTGATGTGACAAAGTAACGTATTCTTAAGTATTCTATCAAATTTATGTACTAGAAAACAACTAAATATCTTGGTAATTGTAAATATAATAGTTGGTACGCTAAACCGCACAAGAGTCGCCATTTTTAAAAGACCGTGACGTCAGCCCTACCCACTGCACTAGGAGAGAAGCGTGTAATTATGGCGTCGGGCGCATCAACTGAAAGCGACAGCTCTGTCGAATCGTATGAAGAGATCCAGCAAGACACACTGTAAGCAGGCTATGGCTTAGAAGGGTATCAGTTTGAACCTAGGAGAGGTACTCTCGACTCCGGTGATGACGAAAGAAGAGAAGAAAGCTCGAACTCGCTTGGTGTTTTTCAGTGGAAACGAGTGAAAAGACATGTCTGGAGGATCGTTATGCTTTCCATCAGTCCTGTTATTACACCCGAAAGCAACACACTGTGACATTGTGTAGCCGATCACTTACAATTCATCCTACTTTCCGATTCACACGTGCTATTCCCAACCTCAATCAGCCAACATAACTGGGCACATTCATACGTCATGAGTGTTACGCAGAGAAAATGAACGTGCATTCTGATTGGATAAAATTAATATCATGGCGGGCTGTTCAAACTGCGGAAATAGTTTGCTCGAGCTACTTTCAAAACACTATAACTTTCCAACCTTAGAACAAAAAACTTTTGTAAGTCTTGAATAAGGTTCGTCAATGTGTGTTTTATTGTTATATTTACTCTATATATTGCCCTTTCTTCCCCTTTAAACATTTTATTTAAAGTGCAGTGTATATTTAAAAAAAAGAAGCTTTATTCTTCTTTGTAATATCTCTATGACCAGATAAGGGAAAACCCTTCCGTCAAGCAGGAAACTGGAACAAGTGCAGGTAGCAAGTGGGGAACTGAAGAAACCTTGGATCTCACTCACCATAGGATTGGTTTGAGGAATTATTCAAGGCAATCATTTGGATTTGTTGCTTTACAGCACCACACTTAATTTGGAGAGAATTGAGCTCCATGGCGCATGTAGAAAATGAACAATCACCTGTCGCGTCGTCATTTGATAAGCTAGCCAAATAACTCAGGAAAATAGGCTTTAGCTCAATACTGATGGTCTGCTGATTGAATATGTCATTAAATATGTAACTGTACAGCCCATTGTAGGGGTGTTTGAAAGTGTGTGACCTTCTGAAACAGCAAGAGAAAGGTGGTT
The DNA here is from genome assembly GCF_027579695.1 of Neoarius graeffei. Taxonomy (NCBI): domain Eukaryota; kingdom Metazoa; phylum Chordata; class Actinopteri; order Siluriformes; family Ariidae; genus Neoarius; species Neoarius graeffei. The sequence goes on from NC_083577.1 coordinate 12,929,534, forward strand.
AAAGTCTTATTGTCTTAAATACCACCGTTACCACCACCACGACTACAGGTATGGGTGTAACCATGTTTCTCGTACTTCAATCATTTTATGATTGTAAAAATAACAAGCTGAGCTGTGGGGAAGCCATGGCCTAATGGTTAGAAAAGCAGCTTTGGGACCAAAAGGTTGTCAGTTCAATTCCTTGGACCAGCAGGAATGGCTGAACTGCCCTTGAGCAAGGCACCTGCTCCCCAGGTTGCTCTGGGTATGTTGTATGTCGCTCTGGATAAGAGAGTCTGCTAAATGCCATTAATGGAATGGAACCCAGAACTTTTGCTGTGTACACACACTTTTCCCACTGTTTCCCAGAGCATCACTGACCTCTGCTTGCTCGTGGTGATGTTGGATGGGTAACAGGTTGGTGGCGATGGAGGATCCAAGCACGGCCATGAGAGCCGCACCGTGATCTGATACCTTGGACTTCTGCCACACCACGGCCTGAAAAAAAAAAAAAAACATGGTAAAAATGGGTCAGGCTATTTTCTCCCATCCTAAAATAAGACCACCTGGGATTGAGTGCTGAGACATACACACAAATTATAAACAATTAACCTTCAGAAATCAGTAGTGAGCTTCCTCTTGTCTGTGGCAAATGACTGAAAACGACTATTGGTGAACCCAGCTTGCGTCTTGCATTCTTTCCCAACTTTGCCAAATTCTTCTTAGGTACCTGCAGGATTTACATGTACTACATAATAATTCATTCTGGAGATGGTGAACACTGGAAACTACTCTGAGAAAACAGTGAGCATGAACTGGCTTTAAGATCACTTTGTACACCTTCTGTAAATAGGAGTGCAGTTACATAAGAAATGCACACATATTTTCACACCCGTGCGTTTGCCTGTCACTGGCACTTCCAGTAGCCAGTAAATATATCCAAGGTGTTGATTTCTGCGGTGCATAGCACGCATCCCTGCTATGAAATACACAGTTTGATAAGTGTAAAAGGATCACTCTAGTAAACAGCTTTAAGAGAACTCGCGAAACCCAACACTCGATGAAGTGCGAAGTTTGTGATATGAGACACCGCTGGAGGTACAACACCGTCGCATGAAACGGCTGTATGTTCCTCTTTACACAATCTACAAACTCAAGCTAATTAAAACAACTGATATGAATAAAATCCTCAGATGCAGATCCTCATATAGCACTTTCTATCTGCAACACAACCACATGTTACAGTGATCCCATGCAATCTGCTATTTCACTTAAACTCAAGCCTGCAATCCTCACACCACTCTGTTTGGTACATTAGGCTTAGATGACAGCCTTAGGCCTTCAGCCATACCCTTATTTGAGTCGGCTTAGTGGCTAATCTTGTGGTCACGCTGCTAAATTTGGACAACGTCCAGGTTAAAGGACAACTCCAGTCATTTTCAACTTAACCTAGACTTACTGCAAATGTAGTGTATATTTGATTAGATGTAAAAATCATTCAATACATTTTCCTTTTTCTGAGAAGAAACCTGTTTAGCTGAAATTCAGTTATAATAGAAGTCTAGGGACAGTTATTGGGGGCAAGTGATTAGCAAGAAATGTGAAGAAATCATGAATGTACTTGATCATTTAAACAAAATGAAGGAATAATAAAATCTATAATTCATCAAGGGGCGGCACGGTGGTGTAGTGGTTAGCGCTGTCGCCTCACAGCAAGAAGGTCCGGGTTTGAGCCCCGTGGCCGGCGAGGGCCTTTCTGTGCAGAGTTTGCATGTTCTCCCCGTGTCCGCGTGCGTTTCCTCCGGGTGCTCTGGTTTCCCCCACAGTCCAAAGACATGCAGGTTAGGTTAACTGGGGACTCTAAATTGACCGTAGGTGTGAATGTGAGTGTGAATGGTTGTCTGTGTCTATGTATCAGCCCTGTGATGACCTGGCGACTTGTCCAGGGTGTACCCCGCCTTTCGCCCGTAGTCAGCTGGGATAGGCTCCAGCTTGCCTGCGACCCTGTAGAACAGGATAAAGCAGCTAGAGATAATGAGATGAGATGAGATAATTCATCATGTCAAAGGTTTTTCAGGAGGAACTTGTGGTTAGAGGGTGGCATGGTGGTGTAGTGGTTAGCGCTGTCGCCTCACAGCAAGAAGGTCCGGGTTGGAGCCCCGTGGCCGAAGAGGGCCTTTCTGTGCGGAGTTTGCATGTTCTCCCCGTGTTCACGTGGGTTTCCTCCGGGTGCTCCGGTTTCCCCCAGAGTCCAAAGACATGCAGGTTAGGTTAACTGGTGACTCTAAATTGACCATAGGTGTGAGTGTGAATGGTTGTCAGCCCTGTGATGACCTGGCGACTTGTCCAGGGTGTACCCCACCTTTTGCCCGTAGTCAGCTGGGATAGGCTCCAGCTTGCCTGCGACCCTGTAGAACAGGATAAAGTGGCTAGAGATAATGAGAGGAGAATGAGAACTTGTGGTTATGCGAATGTTATGCAAAGATTTTCTGTTATGTCTTTGACCCTACATTCACATCAGCAAGCGGCAGGAGATCGATCATCCACTTTCTATGTACCTGTGCATCATGTAGCTGTGATTTCAGCAACAATTTCAGTGACATTTAAATTGTCCTTAATTCTATGCAAATTAGGTATGACGTAGTAAAACGACAAATCAATGACAAAACAACTGGATCGATGCGATTCCTCAGACCAATCCAATGGCACAAAAATGAAAGAAAATCTTCGAACCATGTCCTGTCATAAACAACCTCTTTTTAAATGTGTACAAAGACATTACGAAGAAAAAGAAAGCTTGGAAGGAAGTAGCAGAGATCATCGGTGCCTATGGTGAGTGTATGTACTTAGTACGACTAGCTTGCTTTGCTAATCCACCCATGAAGCTAGGATGCAGTAGAACATGCCGCATGTAAATCAAACTTAAACACGTTTGAAACAAAGGTCATGTGGAGGTTGTATATTTTGACTAATACCATTTCTCACTGGATCTGAAAAAAAAAGCTGGACATGTTTTAAAAGCTCAACATCTACCCTTTGAATTTTCTATTCTTCTTTGGCTCTTTTCGTCTCGGAAGATGGTCAACAGCTTCTTCCATGTCTCGCGGCTTCAGTCAGTCACTGGTACTCTGTGCAGTCCTGGCTAAGCAGCGCCTCTCATGGCTAATGAGTCCAATGTTAGCATGGCAGGCTCTCCCGCAGAATGCACAGCAAAACATTTGACCGTCATTGTTCTCCTCTGTTCTTTTCTTGGTTATCTCCTTTCATGAGGACATGTCTTGCTTCCAAAACCCGCCTCTCTCGGGTAACCCTATACAGTCCCATACCAGTGTGTACTGCTGATCTCCATCTACTTCTGTCCATTGCTATATTTTCGCAGCTCTCTTTGCATATGGAGAAGTCTTGAAGGGTAGCTTTGCATACGTCTTTGTACCTCAGCTTGGGCCTTCCTCTGGGTCGACTCCCAATAGAGAGTTCGCCGTACAGTACTCTCTTTGGAAGCCTGTTGTCCTCCATCCTGCTCACATGGCCTAGCCAACATAGCCTGTTTCGCCGCAGGATCTCGAACAATGACGGTATGCCTGCTTGCTGGAGTACTTCTTCATTTGTGATTTTGTCCTGCCATTTTATGTTTAAAATCTTGTGCAAGCAACGTAGGTGGAAACTGTTTAGTCTTTTTTCTTGCCGTGAATAAACTGTCCATGTTTCACTGCCATATAGTAGAGTTGACAGTACACATGTGTTGTAGATCAGTACCTTTGTCTTTCTTGTCAGCTTCTGGTTCTCCCAAGCTCTCTTGCTTAGTTTCCCATAGGAAGCAGCAGCTCTACCAATCCTCACATTTATTTCTTCATCCAGAGAATTGGTACTTGCTGCAACTGATCCCAGGTAGGTAAACTTCTCAACTGTTCGAAGAGGATTTCCATGCAGTGTGATTGAAGGGAGGACTGCAGTGCCTTGCCCCATTACCTCCGTCTTCTTGACATTGATGTTAATGCAGAACAGATCACAGGCCCGGGCTAAATTGTCCAACAGTCCCTGCAGAGTTGCCTCCTCATGTGCCGTGAGTGCTGCATCATCAGTGAAAAGGAGTTCTCTGCACAACAGCTCAACAGTTTTACTTTTTGCCCTGAGTCTTGCCAGGTTAAACAGTGAGCCATCTGTATGTGGCCGGATATAAACGCCATCCTCGTTTCCATTGAAGGCAAAAACGGAGGAGTACAGCAAAGTAGATGCTGAAAAGAGTCGGTGCCAGCACACACCCCTGCTTAACTCCATTGCTGATGTCAAAACAGTCGGAGGTAGAGCCATCAAACTGAATACAGGCTTTCATGTCCTCATGAAAGGAGATAACCAGTTTCAGGAGTTTAGGTGGACATCCAATACTCGAGTACTTTGTAGAGGGCAGATCTGCAGACAGTATCGAACGCCTTTGTCAAGTTTACGAAGGCGATGTAAAGCGGCATACACTGCTCTCTACACTTCTCCTGTAGTTGTTGCAAGGTGAAGATCATGTCCATGGTAGACCGCCTTGCTTTAAAACCACACTGACACTCCGGGAGCACATGTTCTGCTAGCATCTGTAGGCGCTTGCGTACTATCTGTGCAATAGCCTTCCCTGTTATGCTCAGCAGTGAGATTCCCCTGAAACTGTTGCAGTCTCCTCGGTCACCTTTGTTCTTATAAAGGATCACAATCTTGGCATTGCACATTTTGTGAGGAATTTTGCCTTCTTCCCAACACTGTCGAAGGAGTTCATACAGATAGCACAGTATTACCTCCTTGTTTTCCTTCAGGACTTCTGCCGGTATGCCATCCTGACCAGGTGCCTTGCTGCTGGGTAGAGCACTCAGCGCCTCGAGAAGTTCACTCTCCTCAGGCATCACATCCAACTCTGCTATACTGGTAGGACCTCATCCAGTCCGGGTTTCTCTGGTATTTCTTCTGAGTACAATTCAGAGTAATGTTCCACCCATCTTTCAAGCTGTTTGGATTTGCCAGTTATTACTTGTCCCTCCTTTGACTTCAATGGTGCAGTCTTAGAGACCCTCGGGCCGAGAGCTATTTTCATGAGACTGTGCATCGTGCCTACATCACCCCTATCTGAAGCAGATTGAATGGAAGAGCACAAATCTGTCCAGTACTGGTTTGCACACTTCCTAGCTTCCCTCTGTGCCTCTGATCTTGTGTAACAAAGACAAAGGCTTGTGATGGGTTTATTTTGTGTTCAAACATTGCCACCCTTTTAGCATCAAGCAAGGGCATAAGAGGACCGGTGTATGCCTCAACCCAGTCCTTGCCTGCCTGTCTCTTTTTTCCACAACTGGCAACTGCACTGTCGTAGATGCGCTTACTCAGTGTATGCCACACTTCATCGACTGTGCCGCCAGTCACACGCTCTTGCATTCTCTGAGAGAACTCCCTAGAAAAAGTTTCCTTTCTCTCCAGCTCCCTGGCTACCATAGCACTGACTCGGGGCCTAGCCTCTGGTCTCTGCCTATGGATGCATTTATGTGTGATCTCCACTGTGCTGGCTACTAGTGAGTGATCTGTGTCACAATCTGCGCTGTGAAAGGAGCGGGTTACCTTGACAGTGTTCAGATGTTGTTTACGGGTGATTATCAAGTCCAGCTGATGCCAATGTTTGGACCTTGGGTGGCACCATGATACTCTCCGACACGCCTTCACTCCAAACATTGTGTTAGTGATGACGAGCTCCCTCTCTGAGCAGAATTCATTTCAGAACTGATCAAAATTAGCTCATGTTTTAAGTCGTTCAAATTCTGTAAAGCTGCTTTGCGGCAATGTTTATTGTTAAAAGCGCTACACAAACTTGACTTGACTTGAACTCCAAAAGTCTCTGTCCATTCTCGTTTATCTTCCCAACACCAAAGTGACCAAGTGATACGGGCCAAGTGTCATGGTCTCTGCCTACCCGTGCGTTAAAATCACCAAGGATATAGAGCTGTTCTCCTTGTGGGATTGAAGTAAAGACCTGACCGAGCATTTAGTAGAAACTGTCTTTCAACTCTACCGGTGCAGTAAAGGTTGGTGCATATACATTGATGAAATTGACATAACCTCCAGCCGAATTTAGCTGCAATGACATCATGCGTTCCGAGATCCCAAAAGGTGTAGTTATGGATTGAACAAGGGTGTTTCTCACAGCAAAACCAACACCATACCACCGAGGCTGATTAACTTCCAGTCCTTTCCAGTAGAAGGTGAAATTTGCTTCCCTCAAACACCCATCTTCAGCAATCCTTGTTTCTTGGAGAGCAACAATGTCCATCTGCAGTTTCTGAAGTTCCTCATCAATGAGAGCAGTCTTTCTAATTTCTCCATGTCTGATGTCGATGTTGTCAAATCCGGGTAACATAGTTCTCACATTCCACGTTCCAATACGCAAGTACTTCTTTCTATTCTTGGTAATGGGTACAGTTTTTCATCTGTCATTCGACTTTTGGTCTATCCTCATGCACCCTGTGAGGCGGACAGACGTGACGGGTCGACACCTTACTGGCCTGGGGCTGCTAGGCTTTGGCGGGCGGTAGTCGTATCCTATGCAGCTAAACAGCCACTCCCACCGTCAAAAACGGCCCGTGGCGTCCTCCCTCGCGCCAATTTGGGAGAACTGCCGTTTCCCGCTGAGATAACGGACCTCTGCTGTGCCGGGGCATACTAGGGAGCAGTGCCTTGCCCATAGTACACCACCCCCCACTCGACTCTAAGAACTCACTCCGAAGGAGAGACAAGGTCTATACGTCTGAAGCATCCCTAGAGCTGCAGGAGATATCAGAAGATGCCTGTGGATCACTCCACACCAACGACTGCCTACGGGTCCCTCCCTCCGGAGTTTTGATCAGGGTTTACTCCCTTAGCCTTGGCCTAAACAGGCAAAACCTACAGAATTTTCTATTATAAGGCTATTATAATTAATTCTCTCCACACTCACTGGCTATGAGCAATCGTGAGCTCTGGACTGGCTACTCTACTACTAGGATATCAGCTCATACACCGTGAGTAAAGAAAAACAAAATGGCGGAGCATGTTGCTGAACCAACCGGGGACAAAATAAAAACTCTACTCGAAAACAAAACAGCAAAAATTATCATCAAATATTTAAAAGAATCAGAAATAGCTAAAAGAATATAGTCGTGTGTCCCCCCAATATCTCCTGTTCCACACTCCAGCCTGGTCGGTGGCGGTAATGCACCAACAGCCAAAAAACCTAAACCCCCAAGAAACCCCCCCCAAAAATTAAAAAAAGCAACAAAATATAGAATAAAATATTTGATGGTAAGAACGTATCTTTTTTTATTTTTCAAGATTATTGTAGCATTTTTCACAAATTGCTACTGTCATTTTGCCAGTTTCTTTGCATTCTAAACAGAAATTATTTTGTCAGACATTTTGTATAACATTTTTATTTATTGAATTTGCAAAAAATAGAAATGCTCAGTTTCTCAAATCCAGTGAATGTGGCTATAATAAAAGTTATTCCACTCAATCTTGTACATGGCTTAATGCCAACTCAGTGCTATGCGCCTCGTCAGCTATCCGCTCATGTACAACTCGATTTCATGAAAAAACTGTTAAATATTCTGTTAGAATCTACAGATATGGCGATTAAACAAACAAACGTTGGTTTTCCTTTAAAATGTGATTCTGTCCATATATTTTAACATATTTGTCTACAAGTAACTTTATTTTCTCTCAGGTACATCTGTCATCAACAATAACCAAAATTAACATCACCAGGGACTGGATTTCAAGTTCAGCTGTCCAGGAAAGCAGGGAAGGAATTGGTGGAGGAACATTTCCTCGGTATGAGTATGCTGTCAGGATTTAAGCAATGTCTTGGCAGGATATTATCTCTGACTAATGAGGTCAGGTGATTGAAAGTAGGGATGGATAAATGATAAAACGATAAAACAATATTGAGAGACGTAGCCACAAACAAAAATCGCCATTTTTAGATGGGAACATCATTTTAAATATTTTCTGAAACTTTTCTTTTCAAAAAAAATCTACACTCACCAGCCACTTCATTAGGAACACCCACCCATCCACCTGTTTTACCCAGTTATCTACAGTGGTGCTTGAAAGTTTGTGAACCCTTTAGAATTTTCTATATTTCTGCATAAATATGACTTAAAACTACATCAGATTTTCACACAAGTCCTAAAAGTAGATAAAGAGAACCCAGTTAAACAAAATGAGACAAAAATATTATACTTGGTCATTTATTTATTGAGGAAAATGATCCAATATTACATATCTGTGACTGACAAAAGTATGTGAACCTTTGCTTTCAGTATCTGGTGTGACCCCCTTGTGCAGCAATAACTGCAACTAAACGTTTCCAGTAACTGTTGATCAGTCCTGCACACCAGCTTAGAGGAATTTTAGCCCATTCCTCCATACAGAACAGCTTCAACTCTGGGATGTTGGTGGGTTTCCTCACATGAACTGCTCGCTTCAGGTCCTTCCAAAACATTTTGATTGGATTAAGGTCAGGACTTTGACTTGGCCATTCCAAAAACATTAACTTTTTTCTTCTTTAACCATTCTTTGGTAGAACGACTTGTGTGTTTAGGGTCATTGTCTTGCTGCATGATCCACCTTCTCTTGAGCTTCAGTTCATGGACAGATGTCCTGATATTTTCCTTTAGAATTCGCTGGTATAATTCAGAATTCATTGTTCCATCAACGACGGCAAGCCATCCTGGCCCAGATGCAGCAAAACAGGCCCAAACCATGATACTACCACCACCATGTTTCACAGATAGGATAAAGTTCTTATGCTGGAATGCAGTGTTTTCTTTTCTTCAAACATAATGCTTCTCATTTAAACCAAAAAGTTCTATTTTGGTCTCAATCGTCCACAAAACATTTTTCCAGTAGCCTTCTGGCTTGTTCACATGATCTTTAACAAACTGCAGACAAGCAGCAATGTTCTTTTTGGAGAGCCATGGCTTTCTCCTTGCAACCCTGCCATGCACACCATTGTTGTTCAGTGTTCTCCTGATGGTGGACTCATGAGGCCTTCAGTTGCTTAGAAGTTACCCTGGGGTCCTTTGTGACCTCACCGACTATAACATGCCTTGCTCTTGGAGTGATCTTTGTTGGTCGACCACTCCTGGGGACAATGGTCTTGAATTTCCTCCATTTGTACACAATCTGTCTGACTGTCCAAACTCTTTAGAGATGGTTTTATAACCTTTTCCAGCCTGATGAGCATCAACAACGCTTTTTCTGAGATCCTCAGAAATCTCCTTTGTTCATGTCATGATACACTTCCACAAACATGTGTTGTGAAGATCAGACTTTGATAGATCCCTGTTCTTTAAATAAAACAGGGTGCCCACTCACACCTGATTGTCATCCCATCGATTGAAAACACCTGACTCTAATTTCACCTTCAAATTAACTGCTAATCCTAGAGGTTCACATATTTTTGCCACTCACAGATATGTAATATTGGATCATTTTCCTCAACAAATATATGACCAAGTATAATATTTTTGTCTAATTTGTTTAACTGGATTCTCTTTATCTACTTTTAGGACTTGTGAAAATCTGATGATGTTTTAGGTCATATTTGTGCAGAAATATAGAAAATTCTAATGGGTTCACAAACTTTCAAGCACCACTGTAATCAGCCAATCCCTAGACAACAGCACAATGCATCAAATCATGCAGAAACAAATCAAGAGTTTCAGTCAATGTTCACTTCAAATATCAGAATGGGAAAAATTGTGATCTCAAAGTGTGACTTTCACTGTGGCATGGGTGTTGGTTTGAGCCAGATGGACTGGTCGGAGTATTTCAGAAACTGCTGATCTCGTGGGGGTTTCACACACAACAGTCTCTAGAGTTTATACAGAATGATGCGAAAAACAAAAAAACACTGAGAGAGTGAGTGACAGTTCTGTGGGTGGGAACAAACGCCTTGATAAGAGAGGTCGGGGAAAATGGCCAGATGTGTAACTGGTTTGAGCTTTTTTTGACAGGAAGGATATAGTAACTCATAGAATCACTCTTCACAACCGTGGCAAGCAGAAAAGCTTCTCAGCATGCAACAATAGAAGACTACATTGGGTTCCACTCCTGCAGCCAAGAACAGGAATCTTAGAATCAAGAACAAGTTCCTATTAAAGTGGCCAGTGAGTGAATATATATATAAATTTAGATAAAATATATAAATGCAAAAAAATGTATTATATACAACCAAAGTGGTGTTGTGACATGCATGTGAAGGTCAGCAGGTAAGCTATAGTCTGCATGCTGCTGCACTGTGGTGAGACCAACAGGAACTTTTTGTAGATATATTACGCCACCAAGTGGCCAAAGACATTATTACAGCTCAAAAACAACGTCCCAGACAGTGCACGGGGACACACAAAAAAATCTCATCTCATCTCATTATCTCATCTCATCTCATTATCTCTAGCCGCTTTATCCTTCTACAGGGTCGCAGGCAAGCTGGAGCCTATCCCAGCTGACTACGGGCGAAAGGCGGGGTACACCCTGGACAAGTCGCCAGGTCATCACAGGGCTGACACATTGACACAGACAACCATTCACACTCACATTCACACCTACGGTCAATTTAGAGTCACCAGTTAACCTAACCTGCATGTCTTTGGACTGTGGGGGAAACCAGAGCACCCGGAGGAAACGCACGCAGACACGGGGAGAACATGCAAACTCTGCACAGAAAGGCCCTCGCTGGCCACGGGGCTCAAACCCGGACCTTCTTGCTGTGAGGCAACAGCGTTAACCATTACACCACCATGCCGCCCCTCACAGAAAAAAATCATAAAAATAAAAAAATAAAAAAAAAAAACAATGAATATTTCTGAACAATTGCATAAACTGTTCAGGGTCAAAGTGAGAATATTTATCCATTACAGTGGATGTAGGTTTAAAAAAAAAAGAAAGAAAGAAATTCCACCCACGCCATTTCAGATGATCAAAAGTTCAGTTCATTTAAATTTGTATATTTCTGCCACAGCAAAGCAAAGCAGATTGACAGAAATCTGCCTGTGACATGAAAGAACATACTGTATTGATTAATATTGATTAATAACGTAGGAATTATAAAAGGTAGAGACTTGCCTTGAATTTTCACAGAAAAATTTCACGATTTCAAATCCACTTGTACTGTACAGTAACTGCACATCTCAGCAGAAAACAATACTTTTATTTATTCTAGTTTAAAGGTAATCATGAAATTTAAGACCTAAAGCTTTCAACCAATCCTGTGTTTCAGTATTCAGTTCCTACATTTATCAGAAAGCTGCTGTTACCAAACATTGAGACCAAATGATCAAATACTGGATGGATCCAATTTTCATCTCAGTAGTAGAAACAGGATATCTTGCCTATTTGTCTTTGTTGATTTGTTGCTTGAATGATGTGCTGGAGAATACAACCAATCCAACAACAACAAAAAATATAATTCAGTTACTTAAGCCGGCTTTAGACTGCATGATTATCAGCTTGATTTTGTTTCCGTCAAAGAAAAATTGCACAATTCTTTAGATGCGAGTTGAGATCGATGGTCTCAGCACAATGCATAAAATCATGCAGATACAAATCAAGGGCTCCAGTTAACGTTCACTTCAAACATCAGAAAGGGAAAAATCGTGATCTCAAAGTGTGACTTTCACTGTGGCATGGGTGTTGGTTTGAGTCAGATGGACTGGTTTGAGTATTTTAGAAACTGCTGATCTCCTGGGGTTTTCACACACAACAGTCTCTAGAGTTTATACAGCAGAGGGGAACCATCAGGGCCTTCTAGACCTTCAGAGAAGGCCCACACATATCAGCATTGCAAATGTTATATTTAATTTCTTTCATAATTTCATTATAATTATTCTCTTCTAATTTGGCCTCATTTTCTATCAAATTTCCTTCAGAAATGAAATGGTTACTATCCTGAAAACATTAAAATAAAGTTTTCCAATGAGATTTTTTTGTTTGTTGTCTCTAGGCAAGAGTTTAGAGCTGGCTCACTCATTGGTTAGGATTTCATTGCTGGGACAGAAGGCCATGGCAGTGTATGTTTATGTAGGAAGTGACAGATGAATTAACCCATCAGATTGATTTATAGTGGGAGGGACCAAAAATTTATCACCCTCGGCCTTCTCGAGGGCGAGCTTAACCGAGAGTTGGCGCCATTAGCACAGTAGTGCAGGTGTAGCGTTCATCAGTAGTGTTAGCAAATGCTAATAAAACAGTCAAACCAGTGCTATCGAGAGCAAGTAGCACAGGCTAACGATTGAGAAACTAAGATTTCTGTCTCTAGACTCTTCTTCCATGCACACTCGTCCCAGTATTTTTCACTCAGACTTAAGTATTCATTTCCCTGTGTAATTTACTTAGTTGCTTTTAAAATCAACATTGACACACAACGGAGCTACCTGGCAGCCTGCCACTAATCCCTAGCAAAATCCTTTGCCCTGTTGCATTTTTGGTGTGTCTGGCTAAGTTTTGGCTGGGCTGAAGTCCCAGCTCTAAGGGCCCGTTTACACGAGGACGCTGTCGGGTAAAAATGACTAAATATTTTATCGGAAGTGCCTTTCGTCTACACGGGGACGGCGTTTCCGAGGCTGAAAAACGGAAAAAATTGAAAACGCCTTCCAGAGTGGATAAGTTAAAAACAGCCCCCGTTGCATATCCGTCTAAACTACCCAATACGCGAAACTCTGCTCGGATCTGCTCACGTCGGGTACGCGTTTACGTCATACATATGTCATATACTGTACATGCCAGCCCGGGAAGTAAGAAAGTAAGTAAAAAAGTAAGAGCATGTCTGATTACATCGATCCAACGGACCTTCAAGCTGCTCTGGCAGCTTTAATAAACGTCCAGGAGTCCTTCGAACATCTATACCGAATCTGCACATATACCGTTAATGAACAGAGGCGGGTATAGTATGCTCTTACTTTTTTACTTACTTTCTTACTTAGCATAGCCAGAGTAGTCAAAGTTTTCGAGGCGCAGATGTGCAGATCAGACAAGACGGAAGACGTTGCGCATGCGTGCAGACATAGCGGAGGTCTTTCACAGCACCACCTAGCCGCCTGGCATGCACATCCAATTGAATTCCACACATTTATGCGTCACCGTATAGACGCAGATTTCCTCCTTGAAAACGGTCGTGTAGAGGTGGAAAAAAGTGAGAATGAAAACGGACTTTTGCGTTTTTGTTTCAGACCGTCCCCGTGTAAAGTGGGCCTAATAGTAGCAGTTCACCACTGTTACTGGGACGAGTGTGCATGGAAGAAGAGTCTGGAGACAGAAATCTTAGTTTCTAAGTCGTTAGCCTGTGCTACTTGCTCTCGATAGCACTGGCTTGACTGTTTTATTAGCATTCGCTAACACTACTGATGAACGCTACACCTGCACTACTGTGCTAACGGCGCCAACTCTCGGTTAAGTTCACCCTCGAGAAGGCCGAGGGCGATAAATTGTTGGTCCCTCCCACTATGAATGGTGCGAAAAACAAAAAAAAACATTGAGTAAGAGAGCGACAGTTCTGCGGGTGAAAACAAACACCTTGTTGCAGAGATGCCTACCCCAAATTTTGAATTTCAGTATTCTTGAAAACATTTTTCAGTATTTTGGAATGACTTTCAGTAACATTAATTTATGCGCATTTCCATTATAAAGAGGTATATATACCAATATGTTTAACATTTAAATTATTAAAAAGCTGTTTTGTGTGAATTGAATAAACAAAACATGAGCAGCCATCTCAATTGAATTTCCACTCAACAAATTTCTAGAGCATACAATAGATCACATTTTTCTAAATACAATAGTGTTCCCTGTTTGCAGACATTACGGTTGACTACCAATCATTGGTATTGAATATAACTCCTCAAAAGTATTATATTATATTGCCTGGCAAAATGTTCTACCTGTTAACGGATTCTAATAAAATTTTTAAAAAATTTCTTATTTCATGCCAAAGAGAGTCCGACATTGTTATCTTAATGTCCCAATATATAAATACTTCAGCATAATGCTTCAGATGAGACATTGAATAAAATGACATTTATAATTGTATTTAAAACAGTGGAATGATCAATTTTTTTGCCACAATCCCAACAGCGCTAATCATAAAATTCTGTTTTTGATCATACTACATGTACATTTGTACTTGCAACACTGAAAAGACTTTGAATTAAAGAAGTACAGCCAGTGTTTGATATTTCAGTGAATAAAAATCATACATGTAAAAAGAAACTGAATAAGTTTAACTCACATTTCATGGCACTAATCGGCAAGTTCAACTCCAAGCATAGGTCAACCATCACCGCTTCAGCACGTGTCACGTTCCGTGTCTTTTCATCCACAGATTTCGTAAAAAACTGCTGGATACCCCCAGATTTACTTTCCGCCTGACTCACCATTTCAGCATACTCCATATGTTTTTTGGAGTTGACATGCCGCCTGCAGTCATCGCGACCACCATGAGTGATGTTAATGTCAGTTCTACACAGTTTGCAGTGCGCGTATCCATTGCCCTTTTGACTGGGTGTAATGCACGGCCATTCTACCGTATATCGTGGGAGGAACACCTGAGACCTGTGCTTCACTTGTCCCGATACTGAGCGTTTTATTTCCACGACTGAGAAGCAGCACCATGCGTGTGATGTCGAGCGAAAATAGCGCGAACAAATGTGCGGTATCTGCGCATGTCACACACAGCATGTGCGGTATCTGCGCACATAGACGCCGCATTGAGCTGGTGGCCCATTGCTGGGATACGTCAGAGTGTCCGCCATATTTGATGTGGCAAATCTTCCCCGTAAACCAATGCAAGTAAATGGACTGAACTTCATAAAGCCCCTTTCTACAATAATATTTAACTCGATGCCTTTTATTCACCCATTAACACACACACGTATATGAGTGATTCCACGCTTATGGGTACTGAAATGGGGACATGAACTTATTCACCTAAAACCATTTCTTTTTTTACCATCAGGTCACAAAACATGTAATCTTTAATGAATGATATGTTAAAAAATAACTTTAATTTTCTGAGATGTAATAAAAACATATTTATATGCCAAAGTCAAGCCTATGAGTTCCAAAATGATGTCTGTTACATTACTTCTGTTACGATTGTCCATCTCGCGTCTGTTACAAATTAATTACAATCTAGCTATATACCATGTTAATCTTATTGAAAGAATGTGTATGTTTATTCTACTACACATGTTTATTAATTATATTTGCTAAAACATCACCTTCCTATGTTTCAAAAAGTAATTCTACATTGTTAAAATTGAGAATATATATGTCCACAACACTTCTGTTGCGTTCTGACTTTGGCATATGTTTTTATTACATCTCAGAAAATTAAAGTTATCTTTTAACATATCATTCATTAAAGATTACATGTTTTGTGACCTGATGGTAAAAAAAAGAAATGGTTTTAGGTGAATTTTTAAAAATAAGTTCATGTCCCCATTTCAGTACCCATAAGCGTGGAATCACTCATATATTTGGAAAACAAACAGGCATCAAAACAACATATATAACTTTTAATGTGATGCTTATAAATAGTGTGCGAAATACCCGTCAATATTCCGTAGGAGGTGTAACCTAAATTTCCTCAACATGCAGCAGGCCACTTTTTTTTTTTTTTTATTCCGCTGCTTCTATCGTAGGCTACTAACGATATCTACACATCAAGGCATGTTTTGGAGCTCAGCGGGGCTCGTGTAGAATAATGTGCTGTGCTTACGCTGCTGAAGCCGTGCCGTCTCCGCATCACTTTCATTAAATGCCGTGCAGATAGGCTATAAAATGTCTCCAAAAACGATTTTTGCAATATACAGTGCTCTTTGGAAAAAAAATCAATTAAACCATATTACAATGGGATTGCTCCATGTGATTGCTTCACAGTCTGACATGCTTCCAATCTCTTCTATTTTTGAGTGTGCCATCACCATCTGACAGCTGGTGGTGAAATTGGTTGGGTGGGCTATGAAATAAATTATATTATATTCGTTGTTTGGAGACAGGTTTCACCAAGCGGCTATTATGCACAAGACTTCATATTAGCCACAAAGTCAGAAAAATCTGTTCGTAAAATTACGTTATAATGACCAAATACAATGAAAAGTATTTTTCCAGTCTCACCTGTGAAAGGTAATCCCATGTGATCTCGTTTGGACGGTAAACCTGTTGGTACAGTTAAACGCAGCACATGAATGAGGCATCTTTATTCTCCACTTTGCCCCATCCAATATGGCGGCGAGGATGACGTATGATTCTACGCGGAAGGCAGCGTCTATGTTTATATGTCTATGTCTGCGCATGTCACACACAGCATGTGCGGTATCTGCGCATGTCACACACAGCATGTGTGGTTGTCGTAAAAATAAATAGCCGTGAATCGCGCATGGATTGAAAAAGTCGCTTGGACATTTAAAAACAACTCACTGGAATTTTTTAAGACTTTATAATAATTCCGTACAGAATAACACTGCCGTAACATCGTATTTACGTAACTTTTCCGTACAAAATACGGCCAATCCGTACTAGTAGGCATCTCTGTTGTTGATAAAAGAAGTCAGAGGAAAATGGCCAGATTGGTTCAAGCTTTTTTGCCAGGAAGGATATAGTAACTCATAGCAACTCTTTACAATGGTCATGAGCAGAAAAGCATCTCAGCATGCAACAAGCACATTGGGTTCTACTGCAGCCAAGGACAGGAATCTTAGAATCAAGCACAAGTTCTTATTAAAGTGACTGGGTGAGTGTATAATGTTTGTGTTTGCACAAGTCCGTGCTCCACATCACGCTGAGAACAAATGTTATCTCACAGCCTGTTACAGATCATCTTATACAGTATGATACTGTGCTGTGTATTTCATCAGGACACCAATTATGTAAAAGAAGAAAGGAAAAATGCAAGCTTTATCTAATGACACTGAAGGGAAACTGCCACTCGGAGAAAGTGTGAGCCAAACCTTATTGTGTGTGAGCACAATCCTCAGCTCAGGCTTGATGATGGCAAAAGCCATGATCAGATCTTGCACCTTCTTCAGCTCGTCTTTGCACTTCTTGCTGTTGGAGTAATATTGTCTCCTGACAGGGAGATTCTTGAATAGTTTCAGTGCACACACAGTGGTACCTGTGGAAAGATGCCAAGATATTTTCCTGTGGTGCTATGTGATCTTTCTTTCATATTTTTTTAACGTAAATGAAACACACTCACCTTGGCCAAGGTGCGAGGGCCGCTGCGAGACCACACACCCCTGGAAGTCGAGTGTGTACTGAGTGCTGACTTCATCGTCAGCTGTTTTAGTGGTGATAATGACCTGGAGGTGATGATAACATCGATTTTTTTTTTAATGGATGGTTATATCATCAAACAGCACAGATGAACACTCTGGGTATTTTAAACACACTTATGCACATATCAATTTAAAATAATATATTATATTGATTTCTGGCTTCATGTTCTGCTGGGTTTTCCAATTTCCTGTCCTTTTTTTTTTCTTTTTTTAAAATACAGCTTCAGCTATTCCAATTCAGATCCAAACAAGGCCATGTCAGGATTTCAGGATTTACACTAATTCCAAATTGTAATTACTCTTTCCTTCACTGACATCCAAACAATCTTTTTGACAAATGACGGAGTTCTGTTTAAAGACGCTAACCTCACTGAGTGTTACAGATGAGCTAAAAAGATGTCTGTTACCTCAGAAACAGTGCATATGGATCCGAGAGCTTCTCCTCTAAAGCCGTATGTCTCGAGACGCTCTAGATCGTCGTGGCAGGAGATTTTAGACGTGTAATGTTTTATTGCCATCACAGGAGCATCAGCAGCTTTGATTCCAGAGCCATTGTCTCGCACCTCAATGCGATCCAAACCATAATTCTCCTAGGATTAAAACACAACCTTATTACTGTTAGGACTGGGACTGTTTTGGCCTCTAGAGGCTGCTGTTATGTTTATCTTGTCATGGTTGTTTTGGCCTCTAGAGGCCACCACTGTGTTTTGTGTTTGTCTTGATTGCCTGTTTCCTGCCCCGCCCTGTTCCTTAATGAGTTTGTGTATAAATACCCCTCTGTTTGTTCCCCTAGTCACAGAGTCTTTATGCTATGTTGTCTAGTGCTAGTTTCCTCTGTCCCACGTATCTTGCCTGTGCCCTTGTGTTTTTGCTTTCTTTGGACTTTGTATTTTTGATCTTCATTTTTGCCTTTCCTTTTGTTTTTTGGGACTTTGAACCTTTGGATATTTTTATTTTTGGTCATCTTCTGAGCTTTTGGATTTTCTTTTTGTTTTTTCCATCGGATTGTATATATTGTAAATAAACTGTTTTTTGATACTCTACCTATGCCTCACGCCTCTGCACTTAAGTCATCCCCCTGGTGGCCTAGTGGGGGTTTGCTGGATTATCACAGCAGCTGGATTATACCAGCGACCTGGGTTCGAATCCCAGCAAAACCCTAACAGAAAGACTCCGTCATGACCGACTCAGCAGAGGCTTCTTCAACTGTCTACCCGGCTAACCTTCAGGGAATGATGGCCGCATTAACACGCCTTGGATCCACCATGGACACTCATGGATGGACTCTTGCAAGCCAATGTGAGACCCTTGCTCGCCACGATTGAGAATTTGAGAAAAATTGAGAAAACCCTGGCACAGCTGACTTCTCTTCCAGTGCCTCCTGCCATGCTGCCTCCCTCACCTTGCGAACCCAGCCACAGAGGTATGATGGCAAGCACAGTGAGTGTCGGTTGTTCCTTACCCAGTGCCAACTCACCTTTGAGCTCCAGCCTACCACCTACACTATGGATCGCCGCAAGATTGCTTTTGTGATAGCCTTGTTAGCTGGTAAGGCACGAGCTTGGGCAACAGCCATCTGGCAGAGACAGGGACCCGAGTGCTCTGATTTCCAGCTGTTTACGGAGGAGATGCTTTGTGTCTTCGATCAAGCAGACATCAGCAAAGACGCAGCCAGAAAGCTCATGTCCATCTGGCAAGGAGGAAGCGTCACAGACTACGCCATCTCGTTCCGGACGCTCGCAGTAGTAAGTGGATGGAACGAGACTGCCCTGGTTTCAGCCTTTCACCATGGTCTGTCTGACCTCATCAAAGACGGTCTGGCCTCTATCGGATGCCCAAGTGACCTCGAAACACTGATTTCTCATGCCATTCGTCTGGACAACAGGATTAGAGAACGCCGCCAAGTCCTGAGTCTCCCCGGCCTCACTGCCTCAACATGGAGCCCGTCTACCTCCTCCAGTGACTGTCCAGAACCCATGCAAGTGGGCCGTACTCGCCTCTCCGCATCTGAGAGGGAGCGCAGAAGGAGGGACAAGTGCTGCATCTACTGTGGCAAGCCTGGTCACTTCCGAGCATCATGTCCCGAGCTCTCGGGAAAAGGACTGCCCCGTCCAGCCGAGGGAGGGTTGTGACGGGGCCTACCCTCTCTCCTGGACTTCCTGGCCAAGGAATCTACATCCCGGTTTCCATCTCCTGGGGTGAGTCCGTCCACTCTTGTCAGGCCTTGTTAGACTCAGGGGCGGCTGGAAACTTTATGGATATCCACTTCGCCCAAAGTATCAATGTCCCGACTGCGCCTCTTGAAGTCCCACTGTCTGTGTCTGCCCTGGATGGCCAAGCTTTAGGTGATGGAAGAGTCACCCAAGTTACTTCTCCAGTCTTTCTCCAGTCTCAAGGTCACAAAGAAGAAATATCCCTGCACGTTATTCATTCACCTGAGTTCCCAGTTATTCTAGGCCTTCCTTGGCTTACTCGCCACAACCCTTGCATAGACTGGGTAACAAGCCAGGTTGTGGAATGGGGTCCTGCATGCCATGCCTCTTGTCTGCTCTCTAGCTCTCCTGTGTCTCTTGCCGAGCCTCCTGATCTCACCGAGTTATCTCAAGTTCCCACAGAGTACTGGGATCTGAAAGAGGTTTTTAGCAAGAGCAGGGCCGCCGTTCTTCCTCCGCACCATGCCTACGACTGTGCCATCAACTTGCTCCCTGGGACTACTCCTCCTCAGGGCCGACTGTTCTCCCTCTCTCAGCCAGAACGCAAGGCCATGGAGGAATACATCAAGGAAGCCCTGGTCTCTGGGTTCATTCGACCTTCCACTTCACCTGCTGGTGCCGGCTTCTTCTTTGTCGGCAAGAAGGATGGGGGGCTCCAACCGTGTATTGACTATAGGGGCCTGAACAAGATCACCGTGCGCAACCGTTATCCCCTTCCGCTGATGTCCACAGCATTCGACCTGCTCCAAGGCGCCACCGTCTTCACCAAGTTGGACTTACGGAACGCATACCACCTCGTCCGTATCCGACAAGGAGATGAGTGGAAGACCGCCTTTAACACCCCGTCAGGGCACTACGAGTACCAGGTGATGCCCTTCGGACTCACCAACGCACCAGCTGTTTTTCAGGCCCTAATCAACGACATCTTGAGGGACATGATTAACCTGTACGTTTTTGTCTACCTCGACGACATCCTAATCTTTTCCAAGACCGTGCAGGAGCACCGCCACCATGTCCGCCAGGTTCTCCAGAGGCTGATACAGAACAATCTGTTCGCTAAGGCCCAGAAATGCGAATTTCATGTTCCCGAGGTCTCCTTTCTGGGTTTTATTGTACGGACAGGCCAACTCCAGATGGATCCAGCCAAGACCCTGGCTGTCCGGGACTGGCCCACCCCCAAGTCCGTCAAAGAG
This sequence comes from Neoarius graeffei, assembly GCF_027579695.1. NCBI lineage: Eukaryota > Metazoa > Chordata > Actinopteri > Siluriformes > Ariidae > Neoarius > Neoarius graeffei. The sequence goes on from NC_083577.1 coordinate 12,950,249, forward strand.
GTTCAGCGGTTCTTAGGATTTGCTAACTTCTACCGCAAGTTCATCAGGAACTTTAGTTCTGTAGCAGCGCCCATATCGGACCTCACCAAAGGGACAGGTGGATCATATGTCTGGTCTCCTCAGGCGGAAAAGGCGTTCAAAGACCTCAAGCACCGCTTCTGCATGGCACCCATTCTGGTCCTCCCGGACCCTTCATCGTCGAGGTGGACGCCTCGGACAGCAGGGTCGGCGCGGTCCTCTCTCAACGCTCGGAAGGAAGGTTGCACCCCTGCGCATACTTCTCCCACCGCCTGAGTTCTGCGGAGTCCCGGTATGACGTGGGGGATCGAGAACTGCTAGCAGTTAAACTGGCCCTTGAGGAGTGGAGGCACTGGCTGGAGGGAGCGCAACACCCATTTTTGGTCTGGACGGACCACAAGAACCTGGAGTACCTCCAGCAAGCAAAGAGACTCAATCCACGACAGGCTAGGTGGGCCTTATTTTTCAGTCAGTTCGACTTTACCCTATCATACCGCCCCGGCTCCAAAAATACCAAAACTGACACGCTTTCCAGGCTGTTCGCTCCCACCAACAGGGAGAGCGAAGTTGGTCCTATTATCCCTGTGTCCCGGATTGTGGCCCCTGTCCGCTGGGGTATTGAGGAGGCCGTCCGACGAGCCCAACGCCAGGACCCCGGTCCTGGGATGGGGCCACAGGGCCTCTTGTACGTCCCACATCAAGCCCGGGCCAAGGTTCTCCAGTGGGGTCACTCGTCCCCTCTCACCGCCCACCCAGGAGCTCAAAGGACCCTGGACTTTTTGAGAAGACGCTTCTGGTGGCCTAGCATGGAGAAAGAAGTGAGGTCATTTGTCCTTTCCTGCGAAGTGTGCACCAGAAGCAAGAACCCACGACAGCATCCCCAGGGTCTCCTGCATCCTCTGACCATTCCCCGGCGTCCCTGGTCCCACGTGGCAGTCGACTTCATCACGGGTCTCCCTGAGTCACAAGGTAACACTGTCATTTTGGTCATAGTAGACAGATTCTCTAAGGCTTGCCGCTTCATACCACTGTGCAAGCTCCCTTCTGCCCTGGAAACTGCCAAACTCATGTTCACTCATGTCTTCTGAGTTTTTGGTCTCCCACAGGACATCGTTTCTGACCGGGGGCTCCAGTTCTCCTCCCGAGTGTGGCACGGGTTTTGCAAGGTCATCGGAGCCACTGCCAGCCTCTCCTCTGGGTTCCACCCACAGTCCAATGGCCAGACAGAGAGGCTCAACCAGGACCTGGAAACCACCCTGCGAGGCCTGGCTATGGATAACCCGATATCGTGGAGCACCTGGCTGCCATGGGCAGAGTACGCCCACAACACCCTGCAGTCATCGGCCACCAAGCTGTCGCCATTCCAGTGCCAATTCGGGTTCCAGCCACCTCTGTTCCCGGACCAGGAGGAGGACGCGGGGGTGCCCTTGGTCAACCAATATGTGAGACGGTGTCGCAAGACCTGAAGCAAGGTCAGGAAGACCCTCATCCAGACCTCCAGAACCAACCAGACTCAGGCCAACCACCATAGAAGACCTGCCCACACTTTCCACCCTGGGCAGCGGGTTTGGCTGTCCACCAAGGACCTTCCGCTGCGGGTGGAGAACCGCAAGCTTGCTCCTCGCTACATTGGCCCCTTCAAGGTGGTGCGCAGGGTGAACCCTGTCACCTACCAGCTCCAGTTGCCCCGGACTCTGAGGATCAACCCCACATTCCATGTTTCCCTGTTGCGGCCCGTACTGACGTCCACGTATGCCCCTGCCCCAAGGAATCCCCCCCGCATCTTCCAGGGTCAGACTGTGTTCACCGTGCATCGCCTGCTTGACTCCCGCCGGGTCCGCGGCGGGCTTCAATACCTGGTAGATTGGGAGGGCTATGGCCCTGAGGAACACTGTTGGGTCCCCGCCCGGGACATTTTAGATAAAGGACTGTGTCGGGACTTCCATTCGGCCCATCCAGATCGCCCTGGGAACGTCAGGAGACGCTCCTAGAAGGGGGGGTCCTGTTAGGACTGGGACTCTTTTGGCCTCTAGAGGCCGCTGTTATGTTTATCTTGTCATGGTTGTTTTGGCCTCTAGAGGCCACCACTGTGTTTTGTGTTTGTCTTGATTGCCTGTTTCCTGCCCCGCCCTGTTCCTTAATGAGTTTGTGTATAAATACCCCTCTGTTTGTTCCCCTAGTCACAGAGTCTTTATGCTATGTTGTCTAGTGCTAGTTTCCTCTGTCCCACGTATCTTGCCTGTGCCCTTGTGTTTTTGATGTTTTTGCTTTCTTTGGACTTTGTATTTTTGATCTTCCGAGCGTTCTGCATTTTTGCCTTTCCTTTTGTTTTTTGGGACTTGAACCTTTGGATATTTTTATTTTTGGTCATCTGAGCTTTTGGATTTTCTTTTTGTTTTTTCCATCAGATTGTATATATTGTAAATAAACTGTTTTTTGATACTCTACCTACGCCTCACGCCTCTGCACTTGAGTCATCCCCCTGGTGGCCTAGTGGGGGTTTGCTGGATTATCACACCAGCGACCTGGGTTCGAATCCCAGCAAAACAATAACAGCTTGACCTGCTGCAGTTTATTTAAGGAGGCCCATTTCCATGACCTGAAGAAAGTGTAAGACATTATATAAGGTCATAATAATGACGACATTTCCTGAAACATCTATCTAGCATATAAAAAGATTTACGTTTGAAAATTTGCTTTAGTGTCTGTAAAGAATTAAATTCTTTCTAAAATTAGTATCTTGAAATAATTACAGGGTTTCTCAAAATAATGAATTAGGATCTCAAAATAAGGAGAACGTTTCTCATCTCATCTCATTATCTCTAGCCACTTTATCCTATTCTACAGGGTCGCAGGCAAGCTGGAGCCTATCCCAGATGACTATGGGCGAAAGGCGGGGTACACCCTGGACATGTCGCCAGGTCATCACAGGGCTGACACATAGACACAGACAACCATTCACACTCACATTCACACCTACGGTCAATTTAGAGTCGCCAGTTAACCTAACCTGCATGTCTTTGGACTGTGGGGGAAACCAGAGCACCCGGAGGAAACCCACGCGGACACGGGGAGAACATGCAAACTACACACAGAAAGGCCCTTGCCGGCCACCGGGCTCGAACCCGGACCTTCTTGCTGTGAGGCGACAGCGCTAACCACTACACCACCGTGCCACCCGAGAACGTTTCTAAAATTATAATTTAGTTTCTTGAAATAATGAGAATGTTGTGACTTATTATGACTTAGTCTCTCTAGAATTAGTGTGCTTGCTGCGCTTTGCGCTGCTCTGTGCAGCAAGCACAGTATTGTTCTTCTTAAGTTTACGCTTTCCTTGTTCTTCTTCTTTATTATTATAACACAAATTTTGGAGCCACTACTCCGCCTACAGCTTTTGAGATACCAACACTGTTCCAACTCAGAAACGTCCGTCCTGAAGCGGTGTAGCGTGCTTGTATACAGCTTTTGGATCGACGCACCCGTTCTTTTGTTCTTGTCGTTTTTCTGTTGCTTTTTCCCATAGAGAATGAATAGGGCTCACAAATCGAATCATCCTGCTCAGACATGCCTCATCGTAGATGCACTAAACCTCATGTGATACTTCAGGCCAACTGAATGTGTTTTACTGCAGATTCGACACATTCACACCTCTCCCCCCTTCAGTCATTAAAGACCCATTTACACCCCCTGCCATTCTGCCACCCCCCGCCTCTGACCCCCCACCAGCACTCAAGATCTGTGAAGAGGATGTCTGTCAACTTTTCCACAGACAGAAGATCAGGAAGGCACCTGGCCCAGATGGTGTGTCACCCTCTTGTCTGAAGGTCTGTGCTGACCAGCTGGCTCCCATCTTCACCCAGATCTTTAATAGATCCCTGGAGCTGTGTGAAGTCCCCTCATGCTTCAAATGCTCCACAATAATCCCGGTTCCTAAGAAAACCAATATCACAGGACTGAATGACTACAGGCCTGTTGCCCTCACATCTGTAGTCATGAAGTCCTTCGAGAGACTGGTATTGTCATACCTGAAGGACATCACAGACCCCCTGCTGGACCCCCTGCAGTTTGCCTACCGGGCAAACAGGTCAGTGGATGATGCAATAAATATGGGTCTACACTATATCCTGCAACACCTTGACACTGCAGGGACGTACGCCAGGATCCTGTTCGTGGACTTCAGTTCGGCATTCAACACCACTGTTCCAGACATCCTCCACACCAAGCTCACCCAGCTCACTGTGCCCTCCTCCACCTGTCAGTGGATTACAAACTTCCTGACTGACAGGAAGCAGCAGGTGAGGATGGGGAGCATCATATCCAGCACTCAGACTATCAGCACTGGTGCCCCCCAAGGGTATGTGCTCTCCCCACTGCTCTTCTCCCTTTATACCAACGACTGCACCTCAAGAGACCTGTCTGTTAAACTCCTGAAATTTGCGGACGATACAACGGTCATTGGCCTCATCCGAGATGGTGACGAGTCTGCATACAGACGGGAGGTTGAACGGCTGGTCTGGTGGTGCGGTCAGAACAATCTGGAACTGAACACGCTCAAAACTGTGGAGATGACAGTGGACGTTAGGAGGAGCCCCCCCCACGCTGCTGCCCATCACCAACAACACTGTGACTGCTGTTGAAAGCTTCAGGTTTCTGGGTTCCACAATCTCTCGGGACTTGAAGTGAGAGACCAACACAGTCACTATCATCAAAAAGACTCAGCAGAGGTTGTACTTTCTGCACCAGCTCAGGAAGCTCAACCTGCTTAAGGAGCTGCTGACACAATTCTACTCTGCCATCATTCAGTCTGTTCTTTGCTCTTCCATCACTGTTTGGTTTGGATCGGTCACCAAACAGGAGAAGAACAGACTGCAACGGACAATAAGGTCTGTAGAGAAAATTATTGGTGTCAACCTGCCCTCCATCCAAGACCTATACTTGTCCAGAGTCAAGAAACGGGCAGGTAACATCTCTGCGGACCCATCACACCCTGGTCACAATCTGTTTAATCTTCTCCCCTCAGGGAGGCGATATAGATCACTGTATGCAAAAACAACCAGACACAAGAATAGTTTCTTCCCTCAGGCTGTCTCTGTGATGAACAGCTAAAATCCAGATTCATATATCAGTAATATCACTTGCAAAATATCCGCACACTCATACTGTCATTCTGTGCTCACTGTTACTTATTCAAGATTCAAGATTAACTTTATTGTCTCACAAAGTGAGAAATTTGTTCTGGGCCATTCACCCATGCTGCAGCCACAACACAGAACATACAATACAACACAATTATAATTTGTATGTCAATACAAAGACATACAAAGGTGCCTAAAAGTGCAAGAAACATTGTGAATTAAAATAAATAAATAAATAAATAAATAAATAAACAAAAAATAAATAAATGAGTGAATAAATAACACCTAATTACGGAAGCCGAGAGAGGCCCTTCATATAATCTTTTTTTATTCACCTTGTTATCCCGAGATAACGACATAATTAATTCAGGATCTTGAGAAAACAACACAACTAATTCGAGATCTCGAGAAAACAAAACCATTATTCCGAGATAACGACATAATTAATTCAGGATGTCGAGAAAACAACACAACTAATTCGAGATCTCGAGAAAACAAAATTATTCCGTGATCTCCAGAAAACAAAACAATTATTTCATGATCTCGAGAAAACAGCTGAGATTTCTAGCAGAGCTGCGCCCCCCTGTGGGTCAGACAACAAAGACTTAGAAATTGGCGGACATGTAACAGAGCAGGAACAGAGCAGAAATGGCCTTTTACGATGCCTTGAGAGAGAGGGCCAGTCTTCTGCGGAGGTGCTGCGGACTAATTTTGAAATTATCCCTTATTAAAAGACTTAATGCAATCTCTCCCTGTGTCAACCCCTGATCAAAATATTGCCTTATTAGGTGATCGATTATTCCAGACATTCTAATGGCCAAAGTTGCGTCTATACAGAATGAGAAATAGCCCCAAAGTCAGCATGTCACAAGCCTCTTGGCGCACCTGAATGAACCATTTCTCAGCTGTTTACTCGAGATCATGAAATAATTGTTTTGTTTTCTCGAGATCACGGAATAATTGTTTTCTCGAGATCTCGACATAACGGTTTTGTTTTCTCGAGATCTCGAATTAGTTGTATTGTTTTCTCGAGATCCTGAATTAATTATGTCGTTATCTCGGGATAACAAGGTGAATAAAATAAAGGATTATATGAAGGGCCTCTCTCGGCTTCCGTACCTAATAGGTGTAATAAAATGCTAAAATTCTAATAAGTAAAAATACTAACTTGTGCAAAACAAACCACCACAAGTCATCTGTGCTCTGGTCTTATCTGACCTTGTATACCAGCTTAATTGACACAGGAACAAATGAGTTTTTAAATCTGTTCAGTCTGCAATGAGGAACTCTAAACCTTCTACCAGATGGTAGCAGCTCATACTCACCATGCATGATGTGTGATGGATCGCAGATAATCTTATTTGCTTGTTACAGAGTGGCCTGTTCATAAATACTCTGAATGGAGAAGTGCTCTTTAACACCAATAATTTTTCCAGCAGCATGAATTAGCCGAAGCAGTTTGTTCTTTAGCTGCACAGAGAGGTTACCAAACCAAGCTGTGATACGATACCTGATCAGACTTATATTTATACTTGTTTATATTTACTATTTCATCTTTGCACTATGCACCATATTGCACCAAAAGGGAAAATCCTTTCTGTGGTGAACAGCTAAAATCCAGATTCATATACAGTGGTGCTTGAAAGTTTGTGAACCCTTTAGAATTTTCTATATTTCTGTATAAATATGACCTAAAACATCATCAGATTTTCACACAAGTCCTAAAAGTAGATAAAGAGAACCCAATTAAATAAATGAGACAAAAATATTATACTTGGCCATTTATTTATTGAGGAAAATTAGCCAATATTACATATCTGTGAGGGGCAAAAGTATGTGAACCTTTGCTTTCAGTACCTGGTGTGACCCCCTTGTGCAGCAATAACTGCAACTAAACATTTCTGGTAACTGTTGATCAGTCCTGCACACCGGCTTGGAGGAATTTTAGCCCATTCCTCCATACAGAACAGCTTCAACTCTGGGATGTTGGTGGGTTTCCTCACATGAACTGCTCGCTTCAAGTCCTTCCACAACATTTTGATTGGATTAAGGTCAGGACTTTGACTTGGCCATTCCAAAACATTAACTTTATTCTTCTTTAACCATTCTTTGGTAGAACGACTTGTGTGCTTAGGGTCGTTGTCTTGCTGCATGACCCACCTTCTCTTGAGATTCAGTTCATTGACAGATGTCCTGAGATTTTCCTTTAGAATCGCTGGTATAATTCAGAATTCATTGTTCCATCAATGATGGCAAGCCGTCCTGGCTCAGCTGCAGCAAAACAGGCCCAAACCATGATACTACCACCACCACATTTCACAGATGGGATAAGGTTCTTCTGCTGGAATGCAGTGTTTTCCTTTCTCCAAACATAACGCTTCCCATTTAAACCAAAAAGTTCTGTTTTGGTCTCATCCATCCACAAAACATTTTTCCAATAGCCTTCTGGCTTGTCCACGTGATCTTTAGCAAACTGCAGACGAGCAGTAATGTTCTTTTTGGGGAGCAGTGGCTTTCTCCTTGCAACCCTGCCATGCACACCACTGTTGTTCAGTGTTCTCCTGATGGTGGACTCATGAACATTAACATTAGCCAATGTGAGAGAGGCTTTCAGTTGCTTAGAAGTTACCCTGGGGTCCTTTGTGACCTCGCCGACTATTACACGCCTTGTTCTTGGAGTGATCTTTGTTGGTCTACCACTGCTGGGGAGGGTAACAATGGTCTTGGATTTCCTCCATTTGTACACAGTCTCTCTGACTGTGGATTGGTGGAGTCCAAACTCTTTAGAGATGCTTTTATAACCTTTTTCAGCCTGATGAGCATCAACAACACTTTTTTCTGAGGTCCTCAGAAATCTCCTTTGTTCGTGCCATAATACACTTCCACAAACATGTGTTGTGAAGATCAGACTTTGATAGATCCCTGTTCTTTAAATAAAACAGGGTGCCCACTCACTCCTCATTGTCATCCCATTGACTGAAAACACCTGACTTTAATTTCACCTTCAAATTAACTGCTAATCCTAGAGGTTCACATACTTTTGCCACTCACAGATATGTAACACTGGATGATTTTCCTCAATAAATAAATGACCAAGTATTATATTTTTGTCTCGTTTGTTTAACTGGGTTCTCTTTATCTACTTTTAGGACTTGTGTGAAAATCTGATGATGTTTTAGGTCATATTTATGCAGAAATATAGAAAATTCTAAAGGGTTCACAAACTTTCAAGCACCACTGTACCAGTAATATCACTTGTATAATATCTGCACACTCATACCGTCATTCTGTGCACACTGTATACTTTATATTTATTTATCTATTTCATACTTGACTTACCTGGATTACTTTGCACTATGCACCTATTGCACCATTTTTTTGTTTGTTTGTGTATACGCTTTTTATCTGTTTTGTACTATGAGAGCTAAGTGAAACCGGAGTCAAATTCCTCATGTGTGTCCACATACCTGGCAATAAAAGTGTTTCTGATTCTGATCTCCCCCGACACATACATGCAATCGGTTTTGACCCGCACTTATCTTTTCCTTTCTTTTCGCTCATCCCTTTTTCCTCCATAGGCTTACATTAATTTTTGGCCCCATTGAAAATGAATGGCGTTTCGGGAGAAAAACTTTCACTCTCAGTCAATTTTTTGAACCGAGTGACCAAACTTCAAGAAACTTCACTTGATGCCTCAGGCCAAGTCCCTGCACATATCCATCCCCTCATCTGAGACCTGCACTCATCTTTTCCTTGGTTTTCACACATCCCTTTTTACCTCCATAGGCTTCTACTGATTTTTGGCCCCATTCAAATGAATGGAGTTTTGCTCAGTAACACTTCACCACATATCCACCAAACTTCATATGGCACCTCAGGCCAAATCACCCATCACACACATGATATCAGCTCTGACCTGCACTCGTCTTTGCCTTGCCTTTCATCCATCCCCAGGGCTCGAAATTCGCGGTGGTCCGGTCGCCCGAGGCGACTTAATTTGTCATTTGGCGGGTAATTCCTGTCACTAGCCAGCCCGGCTGGCTAGTTGAAAATAAAAAATATATATGAAGCGAAGATTCAGACTAGGGCTGTGCGATATATCTCCGAAAATTCTGTGAGAGATACATATAATTATTATATCGTAACTATCGAGTATTTTATGGTCATCTGCCGACTTGTGTTTGTTTCGTGTTTGTTGCGTTTGTTTAAAACCTTTTCCAGTGGTTTTCTCCCTGTCCCTCAGGCAGTAACGTGAGAGGGTGCCTAAGGATAAAAAAAAACAATAACGTCACACACTCGCCAACCAATCCCGGGCGACATCTAGGTGCTGAAAGGAACTTGCGGGAAGATTTTGTAGTTTCGGTTTACAGCGCTGACTCAGTTAGTGCAATCGCTGGTGTTGCATAGGCTACCGTGTAAGCTCTGTCAATTTCAGCGACAAATTAAAAATGGAAGTGGATGAATTGGTTCCTAAAAGAACTAGTAAGGGGTCAGTCATCCGGCATTTTTTTGGATATCGCGAGGAGGATGTGGAACAGCAAATGCCAGTTTGTAAAGTGTGCAAAAAAAAAAAACAGTATCAAAATACTTGGGTCTTGAAATAAATGCACATTAGTCATGAACAATGGTAACTACTCTCTTTTGTGTTACTTTTGACAGAAGTAAAATTCATGCATGAACAAATTTTGGCTAGTTGATTTTCTGTTTGGCTAGTTATATTAGAAGGTAACTAGTCTGGCTGGCTGGTGAAAAAATATATGAATTTTGAGCCCTGCATCCCTTTTTCTTCCACACTGCCACTAATAATTGGAAGCTTGACTGAGTCATCCCTCCATTTCCCCATAGGCAATAATGCATTTGGCAAGGATCTGTTCATTTGAGACTTTGACAACAAATCAACTACAACTCAAAGGCCATTTTATTAGGAATACTTGCCTGAATGCACACAGACACGTGCTAGCAGTTAGCATATAAGCATTAGTGTGTTAGCATGCTAGATGTTAGCATGTGACCCATTAACTTAACATATGCTAGTGAGTTGTTAGCATGTTAGCTTTAGCATATTATCATGAGAGCTGTTAGCATGCTAACAGTTAGCATGTTTGCCAAAGTATGTTAGCATTAGCATGTTAGCATGCTAGCCATGGTATGTTAGCATGTTCACCAGCGCATGTTAGCATGCTAACTGTTAGCATGTTATCTATTAGTATGTTAGCTGTTAGCAGGTCACCCTCAGCGTGTTAGCATGCTAACAGTTAATATGCTATCCATTAGCATATTAGCCTACTAGCTGTTAGCATGCTAGCTTTTAACATGCTAGCTGTTAGCATATTGGCCTTAAACTGTTAGCATGCTATCAATTAACATATCCACCAGCATGTTAAGATGCTAGCTGTTAACGTTAGCATTTGCATGTTAGCATTCAAGCTGTTAGCATGTTAAGCATAGCATGCGAGCATTAGCCTGTTAGCATTTGCAAGTTTCTAACAATAATTTAATATCTCAGAATACTGAAAAGGTCTCGAAAATCATGATTTAGTGTCTCAGAATACTGAAAAGGTCTCAAAAATCATAATTTACGCTACGTCCACACTGCAAGGCTTAATGCTCAATTCCGATTTTTTTGTGAAATCCGATTTTTTTGTGAGGTCGTTCACATTAACAAATATATGCGACTTGTATGTGATCCTCAGTATGAACGAAAAGCAACCTAAAAGTGTTCCGCATGCGCATTGCAGGATACGACGACATCACACGCAGTGAGCATGGCCAGTATTTACGGAAGTAAAACCGCCCGGTTGCGGTATGACCCATCCAATCTAGCTTGAATAGCTGTATCCCCCCAAATGGAAATCAGCTCCCTAACCTCTGCGTCCTTCCATTGAGAAGATTCAGAACCTTCACAGCCCGAAGCGTCCCTCGCATTGATGTCATGCGCAGGGGCGCAGATACGTTTTTTGAACTGGGAGGGACAAAAAACTGGGGGGGGGGGACAAAGCTGCCAGCAAACCAACCCCAACCCCGATATGCCTGTCAAACTTGTTGTTAGTAACCATAGCAACCAAGCTCGAGCTCGCAACCTGTGCAGTCTGCGCAGCTCAACCAACCGAATATCAGTCTTTGTTTTATGTGAGTTGTTGCAACTATGTATACACTGCTGTGCACCTCAATAAACCGAATGGTAATTAGTCTTTTGATTTTTCCGTGAGGTTTGCCTTATGCAAAGAAAGACAGCATAGATGTTTTTTCCTCCCTATAAGTGGGGGGGACCGAACGAGGTGAATTTAAATCTGGGTGGGACGAGTCCCCCCCTCTATCTGCGCCCGTGATTATGCGCCATGTTGTTGTAACTTTTTTTGAGAGACCCGCCGCCTACTTCAGCGCAGAATAGTGACGTTTGTGGCTTGTTGATGATGTGTAAGTCGGATGAATGCGACCTGGCAGTTCAGACTGAAGTCGCATATGAAAAGAGCGGATAGGGATCGGAATTAGGACCACATATCCAAACGGCCTGGGTCGGATTTGAAAAAATCGGATCTGTGTCGTTCATATTGTCAATAAAAGATCGGATACAGGTCACATATGGGCGAAGAGATCGGATTTGAGTCACTTTTCGCCCATATGTGACCTGTATCCGATCTTTTATTGACAATATGAACGACACAGATCCGATTTTTTCAAATCCGACCCAGGCCGTTTGGATATGTGGTCCTAATTCCGATCCCTATCCGCTCTTTTCATATGCGACTTCAGTCTGAACCGCCAGGTCGCATTCATCCGACTTACACGTCATCAACAAGCCACAAACGTCACTATTCTGCACTGAAGTAGGCGGCGGGTCTCTCAAAAAAAGTTACAACAACATGGCGCATAATCACGGGCGCAGACAGAGGGGGGGACTCGTCCCACCCAGATTTAAATTCACCTCGTTCGGTCCCCCCCACTTACAGGGAGGAAAAAACGTCTATGCTGTCTTTCTTTGTATAAGGCAAACCTCACGGAAAAATCAAAAGACTAATTACCATTCGGTTTATTGAGGTGCACAGCAGTGTATACATAGTTGCAACAACTCACATAAAACAAAGACTGATATTCGGTTGGTTGAGCTGCGCAGACTGCACAGGTTGCGAGCTCGAGCTTGGTTGCTATGGTTACTAACAACAAGTTTGACAGGCATATCGGGGTTGGGGTTGGTTTGCTGGCAGCTTTGTCCCTCCCCCCCCCAGTTTTTTGTCCCTCCCAGTTCAAAAAACGTATCTGCGCCCCTGCGCATGACATCAATGCGAGGGACGCTTCGGGCTGTGAAGGTTCTGAATCTTCTCAATGGAAGGACGCAGAGGTTAGGGAGCTGATTTCCATTTGGGGGGATACAGCTATTCAAGCTAGATTGGATGGGTCATGCCGCAACCGGGCGGTTTTACTTCCGTAAACACTGGCCATGCTCACTGCGTGTGACGTCGTCGTATCCTGCAATGCGCATGCGGAACACTTTTAGGTCGCTTTTCGTTCATACTGAGGATCACATACAAGTCGCATATATTTGTTAATGTGAACGACCTCACAAAAAAATCGGATTTCACAAAAAAATCGGAATTGAGCATTAAGCCTTGCAGTGTGAACGTAGCGTTAGTGTCTCAGAATACTGAAAGTTTGTAAAATTCTTATTTAGTATCTCAGAATACTGAAAAGTTTCTAAAATTATAATTCAGTATCTCACAATACTGAAAAAAAGTTCTACAATTATAATTTAGTACCTCACAATAGTGAGAAAGTTTGCACAATTATATTTCAGTATTCTGAGATACAAAATCAGGTTTCTAAAATTATGATTTAGAATAGAATAGAATGCCTTTATTGTCATTATACACATGTACAGAATACTGAAAAAGTTTCTAAAATTCTAATTTTGTATCTCAGAATACTGAAAGTTTGTAAAATTCTAATTTAGTGTCTCAGAATACTTAGCTTCTAAAACAATAATCTAGTATCTCAGAATACTGAAAAAGTTTCGAAAATTATAATTTACTATCTCACAATACTGAAAAAGTTTCTAAAATTATAATTTAGTATCTCACAATAGTGAGAAAGTTTGAACAATTATATTTCAGTATTCTGAGATACAAAATCAGGTTTCTAAAATTATAATTTAGTCTCTCAGAATACTGAAACAGTTTATAAAATTCTAATTCAGTCTCTCCTGAATTCTCTTTGGAGGACCATTAAAACTTTGTTAGTGGTATTAGGTTCTTCAACAAGTCAGGTCCTGTAAAGAGGAAGAATAAAAAATAAACCTATGAAAACCTTGAAAATCAACAATAAGAGTTGCAACAAACGTAAGACAAAACAAGAGTACAAAAAAGAAAAAAGTAACAGTACTTTGAATGTAATAAAAAGAAGACAAAAAACAAACACAGTGACAGATATAAATATTATTAGTGATCACAATAAAAATCTACAAGACCATCACTTCTTTTTTGTGAGTGCGTTTTTGCTTAATGGGTTTGTTTCTGCATTTTTAACATATATTTATGAATTTACCAATTTGATTTCTAGGTTTGAGGATCCAGCATCAAGCGAGTTCTCAATCAGCTCCTTAACGACGTTAACAACTGACGTGATCACCTGCGAGCTGGACAGCAGTCGCACAGTGTCTGGTGGAAGGGCCTTCATGCCTTATTCATCTGGAGAGAAAGAAAGAAAAATGATCCAATGGATCCATGATCTAAAACGTCTCCTTTAAATCTGCTGCTCTTTAACCCTTCCATGCAAAAATTATTAAAAAACAAAAAAAGATTCTTTAGATAGTTTTTAACCTTAACGTTGCATGGCAATATTAGAGGTTTCTAAAAGCAGTTTAAAACTGAGAGTAGGTGTGGACAGCAAGCGTGACAGGATTTATCAAGAACTTTCTGAAATTCAGTGGCAGTGGAAAAACATAAGATCTACAGTGGAATGTCACCTCAAGGATTCACATAGTGCAAACATCACAGAACCTCTCATATTTCTTTTCTATTTTACCACATGGAACATGGTAACTACAGGAAAACTGGTGTTTATTGCGAAAGATGTGCATTACAACTCCAGCTGTGGGGGGCGTCGTGGCTCAGGTGGTTAAGGCGCCATACCATGAATGCGGGCGACCCGGGTTCGATTCCGGCCCGAGGTCATTTCCCGATCCCTTCCCGTCTCTCTCTCGCTCATTTCCTGTCTCTACACTGTCCTATCCAATAAAGGTGCAAAAAGCCCAAAAAAATATCTTTAAAAAAAAAAAAACAACAACTCCAGCTGTGTGCATTACAATGTGAAGAACACTGTAATCACATCATCACATGCTGCAATCACGCAAACGCAGTTTCAGTTTTTAAAAAAATGTGATATTGCAAATCAAATGTAATTATTATACAACCCTGATTCCAAAAAAGTTGGGACAAAGTACAAATTGTCAATAAAAACGGAATGCAATAATTTACAAATCTCAAAAACTGATATTGTATTCACAATAGAACATAGATAACATATCAAATGTCGAAAGTGAGACATTTTGAAATTTCATGCCAAATATTGGCTCATTTGAAATTTCATGACAGCAACACATCTCAAAAAAGTTGGGACGGGCAAAAAGAGGCTGGAAAAGTTAAAGGTACAAAAAAGGAACAGCTGGAGGACCAAATTGCAACTCATTAGGTCAATTGGCAATAGGTCATTAACATGACTGGGTATAAAAAGAGCATCTTGGAGTGGCAGCGGCTCTCAGAAGTAAAGATGGGAAGAGGATCACCAATCCCCCTAATTCTGCGCCGACAAATAGTGGAGCAATATCAGAAAGGAGTTCGACAGTGTAAAATTGCAAAGAGTTTGAACATATCATCATCATCTACAGTGCATAATATCATCAAAAGATTCAGAGAATCTGGAAGAATCTCTGTGCGTAAGGGTCAAGGCCGGAAAACCATACTGAGTGCCCGTGATCTTCGGGCCCTTAGACGGCACTGCATCACATACAGGCATGCTTCTGTATTGGAAATCACAAAATGGGCTCAGGAATATTTCCAGAGAACATTATCTGTGAACACAATTCACCGTGCCATCCGCCGTTGCCAGCTAAAACGCTATAGTTCAAAGAAGAAGCCGTATCTAAACATGATCCAGAAGCGCAGACGTGTTCTCTGGGCAAAGGCTCATTTAAAATGGACTGTGGCAAAGTGGAAAACTGTTCTGTGGTCAGACGAATCAAAATTTGAAGTTCTTTATAGAAATCAGGGACACCGTGTCATTCGGACTAAAGAGGAGAAGGACGACCCAAGTTGTTATCAGCGCTCAGTTCAGAAGCCTGCATCTCTGATGGTATGGGGTTGCATTAGTGCATGTGGCATGGGCAGCTTACACATCTGGAAAGACACCATCAATGCTGAAAGGTATATCCAGGTTCTAGAGCAACATATGCTCCCATCCAGACGATGTCTCTTTCAGGGAAGACCTTGCATTTTCCAACATGACAATGCCAAACCACATACTACATCAATTACAGCATCATGGCTGCATAGAAGAAGGGTCCAGGTACTGAACTGGCCAGCCTGCAGTCCAGATCTTTCACCCATAGAAAACATTTGGTGCATCATAAAATGGAAGATACGACAAAAAAGACGTAAGACAGTTGAGCAACTAAAATCCTACATTAGACAAGAATGGGTTAACATTCCTATCCCTAAACTTGAGCAACTTGTCTCCTCAGTCCCCAGACGTTTACAGACTGTTGTAAAGAGAAAAGGGGATGTCTCACAGTGGTAAACATGGCCTTGTCCCAACTTTTTTGAGATGTGTTGTTGTCATGAAATTTAAAATCACCTAATTTTTCTCTTTAAATGATACATTTTCTCAGTTTAAACATTTGATATGTCATCTATGTTCTATTCTGAATAAAATATGGAATTCTGAAACTTCCACATCATTGCATTCCGTTTTTATTTTCAATTTTTACTTTGTCCCAACTTTTTTGGAATCGGGGTTGTATACCAGACTGAGAAAGACAGGCTATGTGTTCTTTATATTTTACATGATGTATTTATTAATTAGTGTAAGAGTGTGCAACTGCAGGCAAACTACATTGCCCATGTCTAAGGGCCTCTGCATGCTCTTGCGACAAGGCTTTCGCAGATAGCTTTTCGCAGACAGTTGTAATTTATCGTTGAGCGGGGAGTAATAGGCGTGCGCGATGTTATTCACCGCCACAACGCAAGGGGGCACGAAGTCGCAAAATCGCTTGGAGTAGTTGGTGGGTGTGGTTAGTGGAGTGTTTATCCTCCGGTTACTTATAATGACTAGAACTGGAGTCGTATAGATGTACGTACTTCCTCACTTCCTCGATCAACCGCTCTTCGTGCTGCTCCATCTTTGCTCGTGTTTTTAAAAATGGTGGTAGTGAAAACAAAACAAACCGGGAAAGCAGGGAAGCAGAAGTGCATGTACAGCGGATGTAGAGTGGACCAATCAGAGCCCTCTTGTCTGCGACGCTGTCTGTGGTGGTCACAATTTTTGGGAGGTGCGCGCAGAGCGTCTGCGAAGGGGGGGGGCTTCGCAGATGCCATCTGCAAGGACTGGGTTGTCAGCATAAATTGGCCTTAAGGAGGGAACCAGTATCAAAATCGGTAGATGTGAATGAAAGCACGTATGCTATCTCCACTCCACTCCACTAGTGATCCATCCTGCATCACTACTTCTATCTGATGCACACAAGAGCACTGAACACTGCATCCCATAAACAACTGCTCGCAAACGGTTGGGTTCATCACAGTCAGATTCACGCATTGCGTTTTACACTGTACAGTATTATCGTGATTGTAAAAACCCTTTTACACAAAAGCACTTGGAATGAATTGAGGCAGTGCATCCTTACATACTGTGTGCTGCCAGTAAAGGCCACTCTGATTAACATGACAGCATGTTATACACAATGCTACTCATAAGTAAGGAATTTAAACCTTAGGCTTCAACTCTGATTAACTTACAATGTCCATTTATAAGGCAACACTTCAATATTCACAATACCACTGAATCTGCTATGATCCTTTACAGTATGAATTAGATATACTGTCTTACAAAAATATTCATCCCTCTTAGTGTTTGTCCTGTTCTGGTGCATCACAAGATGGAATTAAAATGGATTTTTGGAGGGTGAGCACCATTTGATTTACACAACATACCTACCACTTTAAAGGTGCAAATTGTTGTTTTGTTGTGACACAAACAGCAGTGGGTGGTGTAGTGGTTAGCACGGTCGCCTCACAGCAAGAAGGTTCCGGGTTCGAACCCAGTGGCCGGCGAGGGCCTTTCTGTGTGGAGTTTGCATGTTCTCCCCGTGTCTGCGTGGGTTTCTGCCGGGTGCTCCGGTTTCCCCCACAATCCAAAGACATGCAGTTAGGTTGACGTGGGGCAGCCTTGGGCTGAGGTGCCCTTGAGCAAGGTACCGAACCCCTGACTGCTCCCCGGGTGCTCTGGGCTGCCCACTGCTCTGGGTGTGTGTGTGTGTTCACTGCTTCAGATGGGTTAAATGCAGAGGATGAATTTCACTGTGTTTGAAGTGTGCATGTGACGAATAAAGGTTTCTTCTTCTTAAAATGAAAAAACAGAAATCTAGAGTGTGCATAGGTATTCACACCCTTTCGTATGAACCCCCTAAATAAGAGCTGGTCCAAGCAATTAACTTCAGAAGTCACATAATTAGTTGATTGAGATCCACTGTGTGCAATCAAAGTGTCACATGATCAGTCACATGATGTCTGTGTAACTCAACCTGTTCTGGAAGGACCCTGACTCTGCAACACTACTAAGCAAGCAACATGAAAACCAAGAAGCCTCCAAACTGGTCAGAGACAAAGTTGTGAAGAAGTATAGATCAGGGTTGGGTTATAAAATAATATCCCAAACTTTGAATATCTCAGGGAGCACCATTAAATCCATTATAGCAAAATGGAAAGAATATCGCACCACTACAAACCTGACAAGAGAAGGCCGCCCACCAAAACTCATAGACTGGGCAAGGAGGGCATTAATCAGGCAACAAAAACACCAAAGATAACACTGAAGGAGCTGCAAAGATCCACAGTTGGGACGGGGTCCATAGGACCCCATACATAAGCCATACATTCCACAGAGCAGGGCTTTATGGAAGAGTGGCCAGAAAAAAGTAATTGCTTAAGAAAACACGTTTGGAGTTTGCCCAACGGCATGTGGCAGACTCCACAAACACATGGAAGAAGATTCTCTGGTCAAATGAGAATAAAATTGATCTTTTTGGCCATCATGGGAAATGCCATGTGTGGTGCAAACCCAACACCCTGAGAATACCATTCCTACAGTGAAGCATGGTGGTGGCAGCATCATGCTGTGGGGATATTTTTCATCTGCAGAAACAGGAAAGCTGATCAGGAATGAAGGAAAGCGGGGTGTCATGGCTCAGGTGGATAAGGCGCCATACCATAAATCCGGGGACCCGGGTTCGATTCCGGCCTGAGGTCATTTCCCGATCCCTCCCTGTCTCTCTCTCCTGCTCATTTCCTGTCTCTACACTGTCCTATCCAATAAAGGTGAAAAAAGCCCAAAAAATATCTTTAAAAAAAGGAATGAAGGAAAGCTGGATGGCACTAAATACAGGGCAATTCTGGAGGAAAACTTGTTTGAGTTGGCCAGAGGTTTGAGACTAGGATCCAGCAGGACAATGACCCTAAACATACTGCTAATGCTACACTGGAGTGGTTTAAAGGGAAACATTTCAATACTTTGGAATGGTCTAGTCAAAGCCCAGACCTCAATCCAACTGAGAATCTGTGGCATAACTTGAAGATTGCTGTACACCAACACAACCCATCTAACTTGAAGGAGTTGGAGCAGTTTTGCCTTGAGGAATGGGTAAAAATCCCAGTGGCTAGATGTGCTAAGCTAATAGAGACATACCCCAAGAGACTTGCAGCTGTAATTGCAGCAAAAGGTGGCTCTACAAAGTATTGACTTTGGGGAGTGAATACCTATACACACTCCACATTTCTGTTTTTTTTTTCATCTTCATGAAAAAAACATTTGTGTCACAATACAACAACAATTTGCACCTTTAAAGTGGTAGGCATGTTGTGTAAATCAAATGGTGCTAACCCCCAAAAAATCCATTTTAATTCCAGCTTGTAATGTGACAAAACAGGACAAACACCAAGGAGGACTTTTGCAAGACACTGTAGATAGATATATAGATAGACAGACAGACAGACAGACGTGATAGTGCGGTGGAGTGTAAACACTGTAGATATAAGCAGCAGACTTGACCGGATTTAAAGTGGCAGGACATATGGATATGAATATTGTAATAGTGCAAAATAGTGTCCCAGCCCAGTGATGAGCTGCTGTCAGTACAAATAACCTCCTGTACCATTAATTACAATTTTGTATTCTTTAATCACTGTGACTGACTATGTTCAGAATCATTCAGAATAATTACAAAGTAGGTGCTATAATATTAAAAGTATAATGCTAGTCTATTCAATTCATCTCATTATCTGTAGCCACTTTATCCTGTTCTACAGGGTCGCAGGCAAGCTGGAGCCTATCCCAGCTGACTACGGGCGAAAGGCGGGGTACACCCTGGACAAGTCGCCAGGTCATCACAGGGCTGACACATAGACACAGACAACCATTCACACTCACATTCACACCTACGCTCAATTTAGAGTCACCAGTTAACCTAACCTGCATGTCTTTGGACTGTGGGGGAAACCGGAGCACCCGGAGGAAACCCACGCGTATACGGGGAGAAAATGCAAACTCCGCACAGAAAGGCCCTCGCCGGCCACGGGGCTCAAACCCGGACCTTCTTGCTGTGAGGCAACAGCGCTAGCCACTACACCACTGTGCCGCCCCAGTCTATTCAATTATTTTTAAAAATTAATTATTTCTTATATACCAGCTGTCTATCCTTTTTGTATAGTTTTACAATTGTTGCATCAATCCATATCAATTGGTGCCTTCTAAATCGATGCATCAGCCCAAATAATCATATCCTGAACTGAATAAAGGCTAATAAATGTAGTAATGATAATAATAAATGAGAGTTTATTATTATTATTTTATTATTATTATTCTTGGGCGGCACAGTAGTTATCACTGTCATCTCACAGCAAGAAGGTTCTGGGTTTGAACCTCACGGCCGACGGGGGCCTTTCTGTGTGGAGCTTGCATGTTCTCCTCACGTCTGCGTGGGTTTCTTCTGGGTGCTCCAGTTTCCCTCAAAGTTCAAAGACATACACATTAGGTAAAATACCCAGCCACTGGGGTTGTACAAAACAGTGCATACTTAGTGCCAGTCCCAAGCTGGGATAGATTGAGGAGGGTTGCATCAGAAAGGGCATCCGGTGTAAAAACATATACCGAATTAAATATGCAGATCATGATGACCTGCTGTGGAGCCCTTTAAGGGGAGCAGCTGAAAGAAGAAGAAGATGATTATTATTATTTATAAATCAAGTTTAGATATGGCGGCAGGGTGGTGTAGTGGTTAGCGCTGTCGCCTCACAGCAAGAAGGTCCGGGTTCGAGCCCCGTAGCCAGCAAGGGCCTTTCTGTGCGGAGTTTGCATGTTCTCCGTGTGGGTTTCCTCCGGGTGCTCCGGTTTCCCCCACAGTCCAAAGACATGCAGGTTAGGTAAACTGGTGACTCTAAATTGACCGTAGGTGTGAATGTGAGTGTGAATGGTTGTCTGTGTCTATGTGTCAGCCCTGTGATGACCTGGCGACTTGTCCAGGGTGTACCCCGCCTTTCGCCCGTAGTCAGCTGGGATAGGCTCCAGCTTGCCTGCGACCCTGTAGAACAGGATAAAGCGGCTACAGATAATGAGATGAGACAAACCTCTTGTCACCCTATTCACATCTCTGGTGACCCCAGTGTTCAGAATCTACCGTATGAGTCAGAGAAACTAAACCTCATTATTTTTTTCTTTCTTTTTTTTTTGTTCACGCACAGTGTCTGTTCTTCATCCTCCAGTGTGTGTTAGGTTCAGTTTTTGAACACAGGTGGACATTTTGGAAGTATTTAAAAAGTACCAGATCTGCTCAGCGGTGTTCTTTTTCCACTGATAGACAGAGTAAAGGAGGACTGACTAACTGTCCACAGCAGATTGCGGTCAATGACTGTACCCCCATCATGCATCTATACTGTAGTTACATATTACACAGTGATGGAAGGTAAACAATAGTGTGGGCATGCAATACATTTATTCTTCAATCGGTACAGGAATGCGCATTCATTTATTTTGTATTTATAGTTTTAAAATTATTACATTACTCACAAAAAGTCCCACTGGATGAAATCCTGGATTATTTTGTATATATCATAACCAATGCGGAAGTAAACCCCCTCTAAAAAAAATCACAATAAAGCGCCTTTTTTTCACATCATCAAGAGTTCTTTGTTCTGATTGGCTGCGTCGGTGTTCAATCAGCTGTAGTACGTTGCTCGACCAATCACAGTGCATATTTAAAAGTGAAGTCGTGTTTCTATGGCAAAAAAATTCAGCTTGAAAAACAAAATAGCAACTTGTTTGCATTGCTGTTCTTGCGACATATATTGTGTTATTTTTCGTAACGTATTTTAGAAACTACCACCTCGCATGGTTGAATTTTCTGAACTGTGATTGGAGAATACACTTTTAGGGGGCGGGCCCTCGCCTTCAGCTATTTACCAGTGCGAGACCAGACACATAGAGAGGACGTGTTAGAGCAACAGGGTGCGAGAAAAGGCTTTTATTATTTAATTAGTTCTCCTTTTGGAATAAGGTATGTTTATTCTATTTGTTTAATTGCGTAATTATATTACTTTGCACTCGAATTAACATTGGCGATGATTTTTATTTGCAATTGGAAACAAATCAACTGGTGTGGGTTCATTTTAGTCCTTTTTTTTAAAGTCTCAGTGGGCTGTGTCCTAAATCGCGCACTCGCACACTACATAGTGAGTGAGTAAGGGCAGCGTTGTGGATTGGAACGCGGCCGGTCTAACGGTGTTTGTTTTGTCTCCGTATTAAAAGCTGTGTGTGGAATGTTTTATGTTAGTGTTAAAACATCCAGAAGTGTATAAAACGGCCCTAAATATTTATATATCATGTAAAAAAAATCGTGTGCATATGTATATCCTTTCTTTAACTATTTAGCTGGATGAGCTAGCTAGCGAGCTAAAACAAGTGTACTTGCCTCGAACTAGCTAGTAAACATCCTGCGTTTTCATGCGTTGTAATGTTGATCTTTTTAAATTTCACTGTGAAGAAAAGTTCTGTTTTTCTAAGTAATTGGGGTCGATAAAGCATTTTAAATTAATTATTTTTACGTTAGTTGCTAACAAGATTTAGGTGCACGAGCGCTTTGTTTGCTTTAATGTGTATTCATGTTTGGCCGACATTTATTGAGTATTTATAGGACTTTAAGAGATTAAAGTCAAATTATGCATCATAATGCAACATGATATTCATTTTATCTGTTTAATATTAATCCAGTTGACTAACTAGCATGTATTTATATAGTTATAGTACGTTACGTTAACTATATCTTATTTGTTAAGTAGATTTGCATTCTCCAAAGGAAATTCTAGTGCTTGAAGAACAAATTAAACATTCAGAATCAGAACTAGAATCAGGTTTATTGGCCAAGTTTGTTCACACACAAGGAATCTGGTTCTGGCAGTTGGTATGTCTAGCGATACGGAAGAAAAAGGGGGAGTGTATACGTAAGTTATGTATATGTAATATAAGAAAAATGTGTGTGTATCTGTAATGTACAATAGTCAGACAATAGACATTACACAAGGGAGAGATTTACTTTATTGATCCCAAACTGGGAAATTTGCTTGCTGCAGCAGCAAGTTATCAGACATGTGAAAAGAAAGATGTTGTACAACATAAAATGGAATTTAAAAAAAAAAGATAAAGGAGAAAGACAAGTGAGAGAGAGAGAAACAAGAGAGCTTTTTTGTGAGCAACCACTTGACAAACTAGTGTGACAATCACCTGCTGCCACTCTGGATGATGTATAAACCCAGAATGTCGTCTTGTGCGAACAATAACTGTGCTTCATCTCTGACTTTCTCGAGATATTATGATTCTCTGGAGTCCTCTGCCAAGTCAAGATTCAAAGAAAAGGTTTAAATTTCTGGCTTTGACCTGTATATGTTAAAGCCATCCGATTAAACAGAGGATTTAGCCTCATTAGTGCCGATTGAATACCCTGGTATTGTGACCCGTCTTGTTCTACACAAGTAAACCGAAGTTACTGGAACAGCATCGCTAATATCTCTCCTGGCAAAGTTGACCCACATTGTTCTCCTTGTGTATTCAAACTCGCTAAGGTTTGCGCTGCTTCTAATCTGTCTTTCTTGACAGATCTTTCATTTATTCTGTTGCTTCTTGATACTGTAAGATAAGTTTTTGTCTTGTTCTTATCGTGTCCTAATTTGAGTGTTTGTGCCCAATCTGGATTTGTTTTATCATGTAAGTTTGTTGGGGGCGGCACGGTGGTGTAGTGGTTAGCGCTGTCGCCTCACAGCAAGAAGGTCCTGGGTTCGAGCCCCGGGGCCGGCGAGGGCCTTTCTGTGTGGAGTTTGCATGTTCTTCCCGTGTCCGCGTGGGTTTCCTCCGGGTGCTCCGGTTTCCCCCACAGTCCAAAGACATGCAGGTTAGGTTAACTGGTGACTCTAAATTGACCGTAGGTGTGAATGTGAGTGTGAATGGTTGTCTGTGTCTATGTGTCAGCCCTGTGATGACCTGGCGACTTGTCCAGGGTGTACCCCGCCTTTCGCCCGTAGTCAGCTGGGATAGGCTCCAGCTTGCCTGCGACCCTGTAGAAGGATAAAGCGGCTAGAGATAATGAGATGAGATGAGAAGTTTGTTGGTGCTCCTGCAAGGTGAGAAGCAGAGTGTTCGCGCTAAAACTCAAAAGTTCAATTTAATCAGCAGAAAACATAGATTTAATTAGCAATGAACTCTTACCAGATATAAAGTACACGCACACATGCATGCGGGTGTGATTGGCTTTTTCCTCAGTTAAGTCCTTACGATGTATGTTTTTGAACCACAGTGCACGGCATTCTCTGGACAGCTCTTCATCTGTTTTGTTGCCATTTTTAATTATTTTAGCAATTCTGAACTGTTTCTCAGGCCTTTCAATTACATAATTTGGGCTACACTCTGTATTTCTGAATTTGGGCTGTTTCTGCACATGCAAAGTGCTGTTTTCTCAGTGCTCTTTGTTTAAACCTGCTGCTGCTTTTTTTTTTTTAGCTACAAAGTTATGAATAAATTAAGAAATCTATGAATTATTTTTACCTTTATCACAATGTCTACAGCATTAATCCCTCTTGATGTACATGACAAATAATTAGAATACAGTTAGTATTTAAAAGATGTGTTGGGCCCTGAGGAGAGCCTGGAGGAGCCTGTGAATGAAAAGCAAGTTATGCACGGTTACCATCAAAGAGACAAACCTGTAACAGACCTGTGACACAAGATTTTTCAGTCACATCACAAGAACTGGCAGTGGAATTCAGTATGTAGTCAGGTAAAAGATCTTAGTTTAAATGAAAGGCCAGTATCTAAGACGATCATCATCAACAAGAGGACCAAGCACCAAGTCACTGATTCCACCTACACTTGCACAACTGTGTGTATTTAAGATGCAAGATCAGCTGTATCTTAAATACACACAGTTGTGTCCTGAACAGCTCTCTTTTATTCAGTCTTTTACCTGATTTAAATCCTATGACACTAGGCATCAGAGAGATGGGGCTAATTTTAGGTTTTTAAATGATACAGGAATTATTATAGACTGGTACCAAAATTCAAAAAAGTGCTTATTTAAAGGGCCCATGGCATGGTGGTTTGTTGATGCTTTAAACGGGCTCGTGGAGGCTTCCGGATGTCATATCCGCAGCCTTTCTCGAAATGAACCCTCGGTACGTAGATATAGCCTCCTAGGAGAAAGCCCCATTTCAGCGCTTTTCCCAGTGCGTTGTTTTGCTAATGAGAAGCAGGAGGCGGGGAAGGGTAGACAGTGGGGGCGTGCCATGGAGGGAGGGGGAGGGGCTGCCGTCTGCCTCCCAAGCCGGCCGAGAGCGCTCCTCGTCGGGCACGGCCAGGCGGGCGAATGCCCTGGTCCGTCTGCCCTGTCTAAAAAAAAAAAAAAAAAAAAAAAAAAAAAATGGTACAACTCGAGCCCATGTACCTGGCTAACTGCAGGAAGCGGTTAGCTGCACAGCTAATGTAGCCATTGCTAGGCTAACGCACCGATTTTAAAACACGGCAAAACGACTTAAGTTATACACTTACTTGTTCGGTGTTTGTTGCTGATGCGGCAGGGATGCTTGGCACAGACCCAGGCTTCAGTGACAGTTGATGTGCAAAACCTGCCCTACTGTCCCAAGTTGTGGAAACATTCATCAGGAAAATGCTTCTGACAAACATACACAGTAGACTCGACGGCGTATTATTGAAGTAAATAAAATTAAGCCACTGCGTCTTCAGGGGCTCTCCCGTCGGCAGTAAAAACAGACTCCTTTCTGTGTTGTCACATCCATGTACAGCACAATTTCCATGTTGTGTCTTCTATGGGCTCCTCACTACAGAATGTAGTCATGTGTTCTGCGCATGCGCAGTAGGCTTCGCGCATGCGCAGTAGGCTTGGTAGGACAAAAGGCAACTTTTGAGTTGGGCGGGCAATCCATACAGTGGGTGGGAATCCAGAGGGGGGGCGTGGGGATCATCTCCCTTGCTGACGTAGGCAAGGGAAGAGTTTATCAACGCGCCGTTTTGACGCGCCATTCTCAAATGTTGGGCATAGTTTGGTTTACACATTATGAAATTTCTAGCCACTGGGGTGACTTAAGAAGGTCAGAGGAACTCATTTTAATGTTAAAAAACCTCAGAAAGTGAAAATTTCATGCCATGGGACCTTTAAGGAGTTAAAGGCATTTTTGAGACAAAGTCCGGCAAACAGTCTTATTTTGTCAATTTGGGTGTGCCGAATTCAAATCTGCAATATGCCGAGCTCTATCTGACCTCTGTTGACCTCTAGAGGTCATTGAACTTTGGGCCTGTAAACATCTCAGCTGAACCCAGTTTCTCAGCTTTCTAAGGAATGAAATGTACTAAAATGATTAATGAAGTTAGCAAATGGCCTTGTTTGTTAAATGTTTGGGTGCTGAATTCATTTTTCATTTGTAAAACGACATATGACCTCTGATAACCTCAAGGTCATTAAACTTGGCCTATAGACCCTTTTCAGTCACGTGACCTTTGTAAACGCGACCGCCATTTTGGACATGTAGTGGACTTCGGCTCGAATCAGTTTGAATGCGAGGAAGGTGACAAACGAAAAACATAAAAGAAAAAGGAGCGAGATGCAGAAAACACCTTCACTATCCAGCGACGTAGGGCATTTACAGGGCGAGCAGAGGGAGAGATATTTGCAAAAATTGAGGTTAGCAGGCTTAGAGAACGACGTTTACCTGCTTCCACCAGGATTGTTCACTGACGTACGGAAGTACACGAAGCCCTCGTCTTTACCTGACTTCGGCCCACATGATCTGTATACCTATGTCATTAAAAACCCATCGCCATACACATACACACCAACGTCCGAGGTTCCGGAGCGCGCTCCGGCTTGCTCCAGGAGTGCTCCGGCCGAGGTTACGGAGCGCGCTCCGGCTTGCTGGAGTGTCTGATTATAATTTCATAGTAAATTCTGTATTAAAATTACTAAATAAGCAAATGCTGTTAGTCCATGAAACATAGGAAGTATGAGAAGAAAACAGTAAATCAGAAAGCTGCGCACATTTGCGCAGCTTTCTGATTTACTGTTTTCTTCTCATACTTCCTATGTTTCATGGACTGTAATGACATTTGCTTATATACAGAATTTACTTTGATGAAATTATAATCAGACACTTCAATGCCCCCCCCAAAAAAAAAAAATCGGATCTGCACGGTTCAGCTGTGAAAAAGGCGGCATCCGCCAAAAGGCGCGCCGTTATTCCCATCACTGAATGTTATGTACTTCTTCTAGCACTTGACTTTATTTTCAACGCTATCATGGCCAATTGAAACTGTTTCTAAGCTGGAGCCATTTGTCCTCCGCTCCAATACAAACCCCTCGACATCAGTGCCACGTTTGACTAAATGTTTCGCGCTGTAGAAAAGGTAATGTGAGTGGAGGGCAGCAACTGGGACTGAATGTGCGGATGCTCGCGGTTAGATTTAGAATAGATTCTAATAATTCCAATTCTAGAATTTTAAACTCCTAGGTTAACCGGCTAATGAGGCTCGGTGGTCGGTCAAGATTTTTTTTTAGTTTTCGCCATCCCTAGGAGGGAGAGAGACAGAATGATCAAGATGATGGATGAGCAACAGAATGAATGATAGATGTGATGGATGGGTAGATGAGGAGAGGGAGAATGAAAGATATTTGATGGGTGGTTAGATGTATGAGGAGAGAGATAAAGCTGTGGGATGGGATAGGTGGATGAATGAGGAGAGGGAGAATGAATGATAAAGATGATGGGGGAATGAAAGACTGGATGGATGAGGAGGGAGAGAGAGATGTGGGATGGATTTGGGAGGGAGAGAGAATGAAAGATAAGGGATGGATGAGAGAATGAAAAGATATTGGATGAGGGAGAGGGGGGAATATGATAAAGATGTGGGATTGATGGATGAGAGGGAGAATGAATGAATAAAGAGATTAGATGGATGGATGGAGGGAGAGAGAGAGAGAACACCACATTTGTGACTGCAGCGCTGATGATTATCTTGTTGGTCATGAAGATTCCTTCGTTCATTTCAATGAGACATTTTTTTACGAGTGTTTCTTTAGTGTTGTGTATAAAATAAAACGTTTAAACATGGCTTCAGTATTTCCAAAATCTACACAATAGTTTTAGTCAAGTTTCACTGTTGAGAAGAATATTGTGCTTTGCTTTGCAAGCGCTATAAATGTGAAACTTGTGTGCACGCGTGCGCTCTTATCAGCGGTGAGGAGTTGTGTAATCAGAGTGGTGAAGAGTACAGACAAAGTGTGTTGAGAATCTGTGAACTTTGCATCTAAAAACTGAAACCATGAGCCAAAGTAGGTTAGTTAGTTCAGGGGAAAAAAGTGTGGGGAATTTTAAAGAAGTTGAGGGGAAACGGGTCAAATAAGTCTTGTTTTACTGCAGGGTAAACGCTGGGGGGGGGGGGATCTGTGCTCTCAATCAGATTTTCTCACCACATGATGATCTGAACTGATTCGCTTATTTATACATTAATCGCAATAATTGAGTCATTGAACTTTTAATGTATTTAATAATGTGCTAATATTGGTCATGCAATTAAATAGTAATTTGCAACCCTAATTCCAAAAAAGTTGGGATGCTGTGTAAAAACTGTAAATACAATGTGATAATTTGCAAATCATAAACTTTCATTGAAAATGGTACAAAGATGATGTGTTGAAACATTTTTTAAATTTATTTTTTTAAAATGTATGCTCATTTTGAATTTGGTGTCAGCAACATGTTTCAAAAAAGTTGGGACAGGGGCATGTTTACCACTGTGTTGCATCACCTCTACTTTTAACAACACGCATGTAAACATTTGGGAACTGAGGAGACCAACTGCTGTAGTTTTTGAAAGAGAAATGTTGTCCCATAACTGCCTGATAGACAATTTCAGTTGGTCAACAATTTGGGGTTGTCTTTGTCATATTTTGTGTTCTATAATGCGGCAAGTGTTCTAAATAGGAGACAGGTCTGGACTGCAGGCAGGCCAGTTTAGCACCTGGACTCTTACTATGGAGCCATGCAGTTTAAATACAGTGAGAGTAAAAAGTATTTGATCCCTTGCTGATTTTGTTGGTTTGCCCACTAATAAAGACATGATCATTCTATACTCTTTAATGGTACTGTAGATGTATTCTAACATGGAGAGACAGAATATCAAAACGAAAATCCAGAAAATAACTTTAAAGAATATATATTAATTGATTTGTATTTCATTGAGGGAAATAAGTATTTGATCCCTCTAGCCAAAAGCACTTAATACTTGGTGGCAAAGCCTTTGGTTGCAAGCACAGTGAACAGACGTTTGTTGTAGTTAACCACAAGGTTAGCACACATCAGGGGGAATTTTGGCCCACTCTTCTTTGCAGATCCTCTCTAAATCATTAAGGTTGGTGGGCTGTTGCTTGGCAACTTGGACCTTCAGCTCCCTCCATAGATTTTCGATTGGATTGAGGTCTGGAGACTGGCTGGGCCACTCCATGACCTTAATGTGGTTCTTCTTGAGCCACTCCTTTGTTGCCTTTGCTGTATGCTTCGGGTCGTTGTCATGTTGGAAGACCCAACCATGGCCCATTTTCAACTTCCTGGCAGAGGGGAGGAGGTTGTCCCTCAGGACTGCACGGTACATGGCTCCATCCATCTTCCCACTGATGCGGTGAAGTAGCCCTGTGCCCTTGGCAGAGAAACACCCCCAAAACATAATGCTTCCACCTCCATGCTTGACGGTGGGCACAGTGTTCCTGGGGTCATAGGTAGCATTTTTCTTCCTCCACACATGACGAGTAGAGTTTAGGCCAAATAGTTCAATTTTGGTCTTGTCTGACCACAGAACCTTCTCCCAATCACTTTGTACATCTTTGAGGTGATCATTGGCATACTTTAGGCGGGCCTCCACATGTGCCTTCTTAAGCAGGGGTACCTTTCGGGCACTGCAGGATTTTAATCCATTGCGGCGCAAAGTGTTGCCAATTGTTTTCCTGGTGACTGTGGTCCCAGCTGCCTTGAGGTCATTCACTAACTCCCGCTGTGTGGTTGCAGGCCGATTTCTCTCAGTTCTCATGATCATTGCCACCCCACGAGGTGAAGTCTTCTGTGGAGCACCAGACCGAGGTCTATTGGTCATGTTATGCTTCTTAAATTTTCTCACAATTGCAACAATGGTTGTTACTTTAATACCCAGTATCTTGCTAATGTTTTTGTAGCCCATTCCAGATTTGTGCAGGTCAACAATCCTGTCTCTGAGGTCCTGAGAGAGTTCTTTGGTCTTACCCATGTTGGAGAGTTTGGAATCTGTCTGATTCTGTGAACAGGTGTCTTTCATACAGGTGATTAGTTAGAACAGGTGTCTTCAATTCAGGTAACAAGTTGATTGGGAGTGTCTAACTGGTCTGTGAAAGCCAGAACTCCTAATGCATACTAGGGGATCAAATACTTATTTCCCTCAATGAAATACAAATCAATTAATATATATTCTTTAAAGTTATTTTCTGGATTTTTGTTTTGATATTCTGTCTCTCCATGTTAGAATACATTTACCATTAAAAGTAGAGAATGATCATGTCTTTATTAGTGGGCAAACCAACAAAATCAGCAAGGAATCAAATACTTTTTACTCTCACTGTATGTGCAGAAAGCAGTTAAGCATTCTTTCCTTTAAGGAAAAGCGCCATTAGATTACAATGATTGTCTGCAGAAATGCTTTTGAGTCATTACTATGGAAATGATAACATTAGAACAGCTGAGCACATTAATATAAACTTGAGCTGCTGTTTATAGAGAATTAATCAGCACCACCTGACCAATCAGAATCTGGACTTTAACAGTGCTGTGGTGGACAGGACATGAGTGATGCTCTTGTGATTTGTGCAGGATTTTGAGAGGGTTTTTTTTTTTTTGTGATCTACAGGAGGTCAGGATGAATGTTGGCGTAGCCCACAGTGAGGGGAACCCCAACACACGGGTTATGAACAGTCGGGGGATCTGGCTGACGTATGCACTCGGCGTGGGAATGCTTCACATCGTGCTCTTGAGCATTCCTTTCTTCAGCGTCCCGGTTGTCTGGACTCTCACAAATGTGATTCACAACTTGGTATGTACTCCCATGTTTTACTGCCCCGCCCCCCCAAAAAACCATGGTTATTTATTGTCCTTTATTATGCAGAATTTTGTGTCTGTAAATAATCAGTGCATCATGGTTGAATAGGTCATCAGCAGGCAGGGGTGGGTTTTTTATTTATCATTTTTTGTTTTTTTCCCCCCCTGACATTTTTATGCCTCCGCCACCGTAAGGTGCAGGAGGCATTATGTTTTCGGGTTGTGCGTCCGTCCCAAAACCTTGTGAATGCGATCTCAAAGGCTAATGAAAGGAATTTCACCAAACTTTCACCTTTTTGTGTGCTTTGGGACAAACATGAACTGATTAGACCAGGGGTATTCAATTAAAAGTCACTGAGGTCCAGTTATTAAATTTTGTCCAAGTAGAAGGTCCGAACCGAAGTCCAGCTTGTGTCTTATAGCCTTCCCCTATGTCCACATTTTTATATGGTTTCAACAATATTTATTGTTCATTTGAAATGAACTGAGCACAGTTCATTTGAAATGAACTGAGTGCACAACTATCTCTTTTACCATAAATAAAAGTAGTCCCAGGAAAATAAATTCAAGGCCTTTATTTCAGATTAAAGAAAACAGAAACCTCAATAAAATAAAGTGCAAACAGGGTGGAATAACTCCTTTTTCTCTTAAATTAAAGAGGTCCCAACCTGAAGAATTGAAGGCCTACACTTCAAGTAAAAGTCAACTCAGAAAACATTAACTAAAGTGCAAACAGAGCATTGACTTAACATTTTCTCTTCTTTGTTCTTAAAATAAGGAGGTCCCAGCCTAAAAAAATGAGGGCCTACTTTTCAAGAAAAAGTCTTTTTGGGGGGGAAATGCAAACAGAACATTTTTCTTTTAACTTTTCTCTTTTAATTCTTCTTTTACTCTTTTTAATGAGAAAAACGGGCATGTGGCTGACCTGCCAGTAATTTAAATCTTGGTTGGAGTGCCATTCTCATGCAGATATGTAGGTGTTCATTGTTGATCCTAGAATGGTACTTGGTTTTGACAATGTTCATAGTGGAAAAAGCTGACTCACAGCTGTAAGTTGATCCAAACATAGTCAAGGTGTGCAGTGCTACTTTGATGAGACCAGGGAACACACTCCAATGTGTTTATGTTGCCCCAAAATCCACGCTACTTTTAAGGAAAATTCGTTTGCACGTTGCTGGGCTGTAAATGTATGTGTGATGAGTCGGGTAGACCTGTCATACTGTGCTTGCAGTTCGGTTATTTTGCGTGCCCTCAGCTCGGACTTCAGGGGATAACTTTGCTCAAAAGAGCTGTGCTTTGTTTCATAGTGGCGCTTCACGTTGCCGCTTTTAATTAATGTCACGTTTTCGGAGCATATGAGGCACACTGGTTTTGAACTGCTTGCCAGAAGAATGAACATATATTTCTCCGTCCATTCATCTTTAAAACAACAATTTTCCTTGTCTACTTTCTGCCGCCTTTTGGAGCAAGCCATGTTGTCTCGGTCGGTTGTCTCTTAACTTAACTCTCTTCCTCTCTGCTTGTTGCTCTGCTGTGGTGCGCTGGGTAAACTAACGATTTTATTGGCTCAACTGAGTGAAGCTATTGTATTAACTGGAGTAGCAGCGCCCGCTGTCAATAGCCACGACCGTCCAAAATAATGCTTCATGAAAATTACTTAATCTCGTGAATTTACCATTGGTCACAGGTCCGGACAGAACCATCACTGGGTCCGGATCCGGACCGAGGTCCGCCATTTGGTGATGCCTGGATTAGACCTTTTGATCTCAAAATCTAAGGTCAAGGTCACTGTGAGGTCGAATGTCTGTCCGAGGACCTTGTGAACACTATCTCCAAGGCAGATGAAAGGAATTTCACCAAGCTTTCACCATTTGTGCATTTGGGGACAAGGATAAACTGATTAGATTTTGAGATCAAAAGGTCTAAGGTCAAGGTCACTGTGAGGTCAAATGTCTGTCCAAAAACCTTGTGAACACACGATCGCCAAGGCTAATACAAGTAATTTCACCAGGTCAAGATTACTGTGAGGTCAAATGTCCATCCCCAAATCACAACTTAATAAGGCATGTAGTCTACCGGGCGGAGGCATCCCCATCGACGCCATTGGCGTCGAGTTCTATCTAGTTAGCTTTTGTTTTGTTTAAGCAGAAGTTTGGAACCCACTTGAGTTCACATTCAGAGAAAAGAGGCAGAGCTTAGCCAAGAGGCATGAAATGGGGAAAAACTAGAAAAATCTGAAAGGCAGTCTCTGGGGTTTTTTAAAAAAAAAAAAAAAACACATGCTTTGGATTTTCCAAGTGTAGGTCATTAAAAAGAATTTTCCCTGACACCCAATTAGTTTTGTCTAGTGAACCGAAAGGTGCTGAATTCAAATCAGACTTCAATTTTATTGGGTTTTTGGGGTTTATTTATTTTTTTTTAAATAAATAGGACAATTAAAGGTCCTAGGCAATGGTCGTAGGTGAAACGTAGAATATCAACTTTATTGTCTAGAAGAATGACCCAAAAAGCGAATTCAATCTTCCTGGTGTCTAATTTGCACCCTAAGATTGAATAAAATGGTTAAAATGTACTGTTTTGCCCAATTTCTGAAGGTTTGTTTACATCTCACTTATGCACACTTTCACCGCCAGGGGACCGTCGTTGTGACGTCATTTAAGCCAAACAGACCGGGAGCAGTTCTGTATTTATTTGTGAACTGAGCACACGTGTACAGACTTTGGTCGTGAGAGGTTGTGTAAAATGTCTGAAAACGATAGCAATTTTGAAGTAGGAACTCTCCAAATTGAATATCGAGAGGTGAAACCATACATGTATGAACCTATGGCCATTGCAAAGCAATCGGTGAATGCGGCTGACTGGTTTGACCGTGCAGCCTCGGAATCAGGCAGCGACTCGGCCGACTCTGATCGCGGTGACCCTGGACCTCAACAAGACTCGCACCCAAACGATTTATCCTGGTAGTTATGATAGTCTTACTTTTATCGTAATACTAAATGAGAGCCCTTTTGAAGAATAATTAAACCGCCCTCCCTAGTGGATATAGGTAATGATTACTTGACAGTGCGCCGGTAGGCCACATTAGCCTGCTATCCGCAGCATTATACTATTTATAGCCTACTCTAAGCGAGGAAATATCCCTTTGTCTCATTTCCACAATGATTGTACAGGATCCCTCAGGATTCTTGACTTGTCAATTGCAAGCAAAGGTAAAAATGTTTACCTCCAATCTTCTCCTTTTTGCTTTAGCGTTGCTGGTCTGTTTCTTCTTTGACTGCTTGATTTTGTTTCATGTGCACAATCCATTCTCTCCACCTCTTCTCCTCTTCCGGAAAAAACAACCCTCTGGCTTCATGCGCACAATCCACTTTCTCCACCTCGTCTCCTCTTCCAGAAAAAAAAAACAACCCTCTGGCTTCACGCGCACAATCCACACTCTCCACCTCCTCTCCTCTCGGAAAAAGGTAAAAACTTCTTCTTCCTGAACCGGTCCCGTTGTTACAGTTCACTGCACAACAATAAGGCATGGGGGTTTTTCTTTGGAAATTCCTGAACGCACGTCTGCACTCAAGCTGAACAGCAATGCAAGTAAACGGAAGTGGACTCAACTGAAGCTGAGTTAGAGTTAGCAGGTTTGTTTGTCTTGAATGACGTCATGCAGCAAGTGGTCATGAAAATCGCCGAACAGAAATTCGCTGCCATCCGCACTAACTTATTTTAATTATTACTTATTAACAATACTTCTTGGGACCAGAGGAAAATTACAGAGGGTTTTCTAACAAAGTTTAAAATGTGCATAAATTGAAAACGGTTGCCTATGACCATTAATGAATTCGGGGCCACATGGCCCCAAATTCTTTTTTTTGTTTGTTTGTTTGTTTCTCTCTGCTTCAGCATGACCCAATTCAAGATACTACGTCATGCACTGCGGTGGGCTTTCCCTGTTCTTGCAAGGCATTGTGAGATACAAATTTGAAACTGGAGAGAAAAATGGAGGACGCGAGTGTGCGAATGAAACATGGAAGGCCAACTACAGTAACAGAAAGCGAGAAGAAAATGTATGTTGCGAAAGAGAGGATATGCAGGACCAAACTAATAAATATCGGTAGTCAGCAAGCACCTTAGTGTGATCAGCTGTTCATGTAGCTACAGAATTATGTAACTGCAGTGCACGGTCAAAGGTAAACTTGTAGATGGCAG
Source organism: Neoarius graeffei (assembly GCF_027579695.1). Taxonomy (NCBI): domain Eukaryota; kingdom Metazoa; phylum Chordata; class Actinopteri; order Siluriformes; family Ariidae; genus Neoarius; species Neoarius graeffei. The sequence goes on from NC_083577.1 coordinate 12,985,530, forward strand.
TAATGCAACACTGTGGATGCCAGCTGCTGTAAAACCTAAAAGAAGAGGAAGAAGGTAAAACTGTACGAAGCGAGTGATTTCATGCACATTATTTGCTCGGTAATCCCCTCAAATTAAATAACATCCCAGCCATAGAATGGCCTGATATTTTGTGAGATATTACAGAAATGTACATCGCAATGACCAAATTTCAGAGGGAACTAAATTTCATTGATTTTTATGAAATCGAAAGGCTGTCTAAGCTTTAAATACACTGCAGCTCTGCTATAACAAACTCCTTGGGGATGTCCAAATGGTTCGTTATACCGAAAAGTTCTTAATACTGAAATAGACCCACTTATCGCACCAAACACTCTTACATAAAACAAGATCAACTGTGTGTTTATATTTACACCAAATTCACTGACCTATTTACGAAGTAAAGGAAACAAGTCACACTTGCCATCGTTTGCTTGCCGTATCTTCTTTCTTTTCAGCCTGTCGTGGTATTTGCAGTTAAAGAAAGAAAGCACAACTTTATTCATCACACTTGTGAAATTTCCTCTCTGCATTTAACCCACCTGACGCAGTGAACACGCGCGCACGTAAGCAATGAGCACACACACATACCCAGAGCAGTTGGCAGCCATGCTAACAGCGCCCGGGGAGCAGTTGGGAGTTAGATGCCTCGCTCAAGGGCACCTCAGCCCAAGGCCGTCCCATATTAACCTAACCACATGTCTTTGGATTGTGGGGGAAACCGGAGCACCTGGAGGAAACCCACGCAGACACGGGGAGAACATGCAAACTCCACACAGAAAGGCCCTTGCCGGCCACTGGGTTCGAACCCAGAACCTTCTTGCTGTGAGGCGACCGTGCTAACCACTACACCACCCATAAAGATGAAGTCTCGGCTCTTTTTCTTTTAAAAGTAGGAATTAGCTTTTTTTTTTTTTTCCCCTCTCTCTTCCCCCTTCTTTCAGGGTACCATATTTTAGATAAATTTGTTGCTTTTTCATCAAGCTTTAGATGCTCCAGGATCTGAAGTTTGTCTTCAACGGTGCTGCATCCGTGCGCGTGCAGAGTCATGCCTTGAATTGCGACTTATGTGCATGCATATCATTTATTAGGATTAATGACCATGTACCTTTTTCCGGATTAGTGCAATCACAGCACGTGCTTATAAGGACTCTCACTACACAGACTTTGTGAAATATACACGCTGTACCGTGTCTCACATTACCGAGCCTTTTGTACCAATGTATTGATTATTCTGGTTTCCGACTCTGTTTTGTATTTTAGATTTTGACCTTTGTCTCTGCCTTTTGATATCCTGTCTGTTTCCTGATTCTGATTTTCGATCACTGATCAAATTGGATCTGTTTGCCACTGTGTTTTTAAATAAAGCTCTTCCAGCGATTTACATCTGTCTGTCGCCTGGGTTTTGTTTGTTTGTTTTTTTGTTTGTTTTTTTTTCTTCTTCTGACCAACAGAGCAGGGCTCGAAATTTGTGGTGGTCTGGTCGCCCCAGGCGAGTTAATTTGTCATTTGGCGGGTAATTCCTGTCACTAGCCAGCCCGGCTGGCTAGTTGAAAATAAAAAATATACATGAAGCGAAGATTCAGACACACCGTCAGCTAAAGCCACCACATAATAAGCGCGTGTTGTGTCTGTGTTAATCGATGTGTTTATCGGCAGGACGGAAAATACCGAAGAATTCCGAATCGTATCGTGTATGAGTCAGGCTGTCGGTTTTTTCACTACTGCGCATGCATATAACGCAGCTCATTGAATATCGCGGTAATCACATGTAGTATTGGACCAGGTTGGTGGAGCACAGAAGCATGGCAGGCCAGAACTGAGTTCTCAATGAACTATTTATTGCTAACTTTTCAGCGCGCGCGCACACGTGTTCTGGTTGGGGAGAGCTCCCTTTCTCTGCTCTCCTCTCCTTTTGAAGGGCGCGGTCAGTGGGGAAGACACACAAACACAGGTTAATCCCCATCAGGCGCAATGATTCCACCACTTACCTTCCCTGACTCCACCCTCCATTCACAGACTGACGCTTAGCCATGCCCCCGCTGCCACATGTTATCAAATTCAATAGATGTGGCCACATTATCGCCCATTTAAACACGTGTGGTTTTTTTGTTTTGTTTTGTTTACATCTGCCAAAGCTACATTGAGATGTGGAATTTTCTGAAAGGTGTACAGAAACCGCCAGAGACTGGGACAAAGCGACCTCAGTCTGAAGAAGAGAAAAAGGCCGCCGATAAAGCATACGAGAAGGAGAAACGACAAAGGACTTATAAGCAAACATGGGAGCAGGGTAGGCCTTGGCTGCGATGCGATTTTTATGGAATAATTAATTTTTTGTTCAAATTGATTCCTAGTCAATATGACGCTCCTAATGCTTTCTGTCTCATAAATGGTTAAATACAGAAAGCATGTTGGACATATTTTGAAGAAAGAAGAAACCTTTATTCGTCACATGCACACTAAGCACAGTGAATTTATCATCTGCATTTAACCCATCTGAAGCAGTGAACACACACACACACACACACACACACACCCAGAGCAGTGGGCAGCCACACCAGAGCGCCCAGGGAGCAGTCGGGGTTCGGTACCTTGCTCAAGGGCACCTCAGCCCAAGGCCGCCCCACGTCAACCTAACTGCATGTCTTTGGATTGTGGGGGAAACCGGAGCACCCGGAGGAAACCCACGCAGACACGGGGAGGACATGCAAACTCCACACAAAGGCCCTCGCCGGCCTCTGGGTTCGAAACCAGAACCTTCTTGCTGTGAGGCGACCGTGCTAACCACTACACCACCGTGCCACCCACGGTGCTATAGTGATGATGGTAAGTATATTTGTTTTCAATACCCGTACACCAAGTTGCCAAGTTTTCCAATATATTATTATTTGTTGATATGGTGCTCTGTGGTGTTCTCATTTATGTATTTAACAACAGTATCAAAATACTCGGGTCTTGAAATGAAATAAATGCACATTAGTCATGAACAATGGTAACTACTCTCTTTTGCGTTATTTTTGACAGAAGTAAAATTCATACATGAACAAATTTTGGCGAGTTGATTTTCTGTTTGGCTAGTTACTTTGGAAGGTAACTAGTCCAGCTGGCTGGTGAAAAAATATGTATGAATTTCTAGGTTTGGAGAGTATGTTGCGTTTACAAATGGCCATGACAACAGTGCAACAGCTTGTAAAATAGTCCTTTTTAAGGACTTTAAATTGAAGTCCATGATCACTGTCTGTGATCAACACCTCAGTGAGCTTTTGTTTTATGGTGCTAATATGAATTGTTAACTTGACTGTGGACTTGGTTATTGATTGTCTCTGGGGTAATTGGGAGACTCTGACTTGTTGTCACTGCAGGTGGGGAACACAAACTTTAGTTTGATATATGCGAAAGTTCATAGTAGGAGTGTTAGTGTGGTTGCAGTGTATATCCATGCCATGTCCATTAATACTTGCTAGACCACAGTTGTGATGCAGTCTTAGTCAAGTATATCAGCATTTCGTAGATGTTCTGTCAGTACTTCTCCACTCACATGCATTTATGTAAATTATTTAGCAAGAGATGCTATAGAGCCACAGAGAAATTTCTGCTTAAAGTGGAACTTTCTTGGGTTTCTCATTTACATTTCCACTCTTTGTCTGATTTAGTAAAACGTACAGCATGGTCTCATCTCATTATCTCTAGCCGCTTTATCCTTCTACAGGGTCGCAGGCAAGCTGGAGCCTATCCCAGCTGACTACGGGCGAAAGGCGGGGTACACCCTGGACAAGTCGCCAGGTCATCACAGGGCTGACACATAGACACAGACAACCATTCACACTCACATTCACACCTATGGTCAATTTAGAGTCACCAGTTAACCTAACCTGCATGTCTTTGGACTGTGGGGGAAACCGGAGCACCCGGGGGAAACCCACGCGGACACGGGGAGAACATGTAAACTCCACACAGAAAGGCCCTCGCCGGCCACGGGGCTCGAACCCAGGACCTTCTTGCTGTGAGGCGACAGCACTAACCACTACACCACCGTGCTGCCCATGTACAGCATGGTTTGACAAAAAAAAAAACTTTAAAGGAGAATGGACAGACAAGTGTCCTGTGTCATGTTACAAATTGTTCAGTCTTTTAGCGCTAGTAAAAAGCGTATAACGTGAAGCGCCACTCCAAAACAAAAGCACTTGAAACTGTCTCACTTATCAGAGTGAACTATTCTTTGTCATGTTTCTTGCTAATCTTGTGTTTTGGCTCCATCTGTCTTGCCCTTGAACAGTTTTCCAGTAAAAGCATTAGGCCAAACAAAAGGTGTGTTTCCGGTTACCCGACCGACCCTGTAAAAACACTGCAACCCTTCAACTGTTTATGACCACGATAAACTATTTCTCGCGCCCGACCCTACCCAGGGATGTGGGGTTTTTTGTTTTGTTTTTTTCCGCGAATTCGCGGAATTCCGCTTTTTTCACCTCAAAATTAAAAAAAAAAAATTCCGATTTTTCGCTCAAAAATCCGCATTCATATCCTATTCCGACTTTCAGTAATTCCGTCATTGAGATGAAACAAGGTACGTGATTTGGCCCATTGCTCTGTAACAACCAATGAACGTGCTTGTTAGATAGCTGTACGTAAGCTCGCTTCATACAAAGAGTTGAAAGATGGCAGCCTCCGTGATTGAGCGTAAAGATGCACCTGATCATCAGTTTGGTGTGTGTTTTTAAAGTAAATAAACATGGGGAAGAAAAAACAACCCAGCTCATATCTTTCCCCATAATAAGCCTGTGAGTGGTGATGGTGTCACTGCATGTGCGACGGAGTGACGAAGGTTGCCGTGGCAACGGGGCCTCGCGCCATCTGTTGCTTCCTGGATGCGCATGCGCACGCTATGAAAGCTGTGGCGAAAAGGTTGGCATCGGAGGCTAAACCTTCTGAGGAGAAAAGAAGGGGCGGTTTTTATTTCAGTTTGTTTTAGTTACGTCTGAAGAAACAGCAGTTTAAATCACAGCTCTAGTTTACAAATCAAAATGGTTACTCAGTGAAAACAAAACAAAAGCTAGAGAGAGGGGGAGTGGTGGGAGTTTAACCCGGGAAAGTGAGTCTGTGAGGCGGCAGTGATGCTTGACCCCTCCCGCCTCCTCTCACTTTACCTCAGAGTCTCTGCCAACTTCATCACAGATTATTTCACCTTTTTCACTCCAAGTTAGTTTTAATTTTCGCTCAGAACTTTTCCCACAGCGTGGATGTAAGGTAATTATACACAATTTTGATTTGTTTATTCAATATTAAAATGTTAGTGCAAATAATACATACTTGCCAACTTTTCAAAATTCTCATGAGGGAGAAAAGTGCATGAAAGACATTTTCAATTGGCCGAGGGTCTGATGCGCGGTTGAAATGATGAACAGTGGATCCTAATTAATTGCAAACACATTTTTTGTGAATGTTTAGTGAAAGTGATTTTTATTCTTGCATATGAAAATCCTCAAGTGAGTGAACACTGTACAGTTCTGTATACGAGTCAATTTCACAGAAAACGTTTTTTTGTTTTTTGTTTTTTTTGTCCGGACATGTTTTGTTTACATTTTGAGATTTCTAAAACCTTTTTATGGTCTCATATGATAAAACATGATCAATTCTACCTTGCATTTCAAAATTTGACTACTTTTGGTTCATAAATGTGCATTTTTGCAGCAAATTTTAGGGTCGAAAATGAGCAAAAATGGCTGTTCCACTGAAAAGAGACTTTTTTTTTTTTTTCAGACATGATAATGTTGGACAAAGGTGGAATTGAAACTTTTTTTTTTTTTTTTTTCATGTTCAACGACAAGACTGTGGAAACCACAATGGACATATGATGTCACAAATTGAAAATGCCATTAAGAAAAGATATTTTTTTGTTAATTTTTGTACCTGTCCCAGAGGTTTGTCAGTTCTGTTACCGTGATTAATCACATAACAAAAATAAATGCTCCCAAAAGCTATTATTGAAATTATTTGTTGCCAAGGATCTACATATTCTCACCTTTTATATGGATGGCAGAATGAACTGAATCTGAGAATATTTACTTAAAAATTTCAGTTTTGGTAAGTAGTCTATGCATGACTAATTTTTTTTGTGTCAATCCTGTTACCCTGTCTAAACGGGGTGTGCAGTAACCTAATCAAATATTAGAAGTTGCCATACATAAGAAGCAAACCGGGAGACTACCAGGAGCAATAGAGTTTAATAAATAATGGTGGATGAATTCTTATGTTGCATCATGTTTGTTTGAAAAGGCACATTTAGGTATGTTCAACTTCTACAGTAATTGAAGGTATAAATTTTGTTTTTCCTTATACAATTTTCTATTTATTCTAATGCAGATGATTTAATTTAGAATGACATTTTTAGGTTTCATGTTTTGGCTTTGTCAGTTAAGAATCATTTGAATTTACTATAGGGGCTCAGAGTTGCATGTTGACCATTAAATTGGCTTGAATTTGTTAATCATGACAAGTTTTTTCTTGTGTGTTTGCTTGCCATTTTAGTACAATTTTTAAGTCAGAAAACCCCAGAACCCAGGAGCTTCTGGGGGCTTCGCCCTCCCTTGTCCCCCCACCAGGGCACTGCCCTGGACCAGCTGGGGGCCTGCGGCCCCCAGACCCCCGGCTAAAAATTTTCAGATAATTTCACCAGCCCCAAATCACATCCCTGCCTACCTGCTTGGCAGCCACCTGGCGAGTCAAACGAGAACCGCTAGGGCGTGTCATATAAACCACTCGCTATTTGCCGAAAGACACGAGGCCCGTCAGGAGTAAATTGACAACCAACACGCACCTCCCTCTACCCCAGCCCTTTCAAACCGGCACGGGCACGGCCTGGCAGGACGGTGCCTTGGCTAGTCATTCGCCACCGTGCAAGGGCTGCTCAGCGACTTAAGTTTTGATTTGATCCATGGCTCCAGCCCACCTTTAAACGTTTATAACTCGGACACCGAAGGTCGCAGCAAAGCCAAATTTCGTAGGCATTTCTCGACAGGGGTCACCGTTGGATGCAATCGAATACATAGCTGAACAATGCTGCGTATTCTTGCTAGTGTTACAGTGATGATTATCTTAGATTTTTAAGTAGAAAAACTGGCCACCCTTGTGTAGAGGTCTGCGCGGGACAGAATTTTGTCCCGCTCCCGCATTGTGCAGTCCTGTTCCTGCAAAGAATTATGATTTTCAGTCCCGCCCACGCCTACCATATTTTGTCCCGCTCCCGCCCACAAATCCCGCATGATGCAGACGTTCGCGTTATTTCTCACGAAAGTTCTTGTCATTGGCTTGGGGAATTAAACATGCTGAGCTTAACTGAGCTCTCCACTGACCGATCCTTCACCTAGCGCACGTATCAAGGGTGCGCGTTGCCAGGCGGCATGCGCAGCTGAGGCTTTACAGAGATACCCAACACACCTACCAAAATCTACAGTGGATATTAAGAATATTGTACATTGCACGTAGCTTGTATGTCACTCCTCACATTTACATTCTAGGAAATACAAGTAGGCCTATAAGAAATTAATATAATTTAAAGACGTAGCGTGATGGTGCCCCGCCCCCTACATAAATATCTACAGCTCACATTCAGGGGTGCGTTTCAACAAATTTTTTTTTTTTTTTCCCCCTACCTACCTACCCTATTTTTGAAAACCCAGGAAACACGTATTTTGTTTGGCCTTACCACAATATGATGCTTCCACCACCGTGCTTCACTGTGAAGATTGTCTTCTCAGATTGAGTGGTGGTTGGTTTTCTACCTGTGTGTGGGGGGGGCACATTTTATTTATTTATTTTTTGTGAATACTCTTGCCAAGTAAACTCATTTTCACCTGTAATTCACCAGAAGTCTGTTTTTGCGCATGTTTACGAGGTTTAATCCTGATCTGAGCATGTCTGAGTGAGACAAAGGATGGAGCAGTCATTTGTTTATTTGGAGTCGGTTCTGTGTTTTATGAGCTCAGGTGATATCTCTTCTTCTCTCCACCCCCCCCCCCACCACCAATTAAGAATGTTTTCAGCCTTACACACCCCTCGAACTTTTTTTTTTTTTGTGTGTGAAAAACAAATCAAATGGTAGACGAAACAAAATGATCACTTCTGTCATGATTCAGGCTTTGTGACTTGTCAAACAGATGAATGTGTGTGAATTATCCCTAAAACGTGGTTATTTTGTTGAAAGTGGGATTTTGCTCATCTTGTATCTGTGAAGGCAGTGCTGCTGGCAGTCCTGGGGCTGAAGGTCACTGATGTGCTCACTTTATCCCAAGTTATCAGTGTGTTATCTCTCCTCTCTGATGTGTTGTGTTTATGGTGTCTTTTAGGGAATGTATGTGTTCATGCACGCAGTAAAAGGGACGCCGTTTGAGACGCCAGACCAGGGCAAGGCCAGGCTCCTGACACATTGGGAACAGCTGGACTACGGAGTGCAGTTCACATCATCCAGAAAGTTCTTCACAATTTCGCCCATCATTTTGTATGTATTTGTGTGTGTGTGTGTGTGTACACACTGATTTTTGTGTTTTACATTCTCTTCTGATTTGTTATGGACACTTGCATTACTGTTGTTGGGTCCCCCCCAAGAATAGTTTAAAATGCATTTTATTTCCCTCACAGTGACGCTTTCCTTCCTTCTCCATCTTAAGTGTTTCGTTAAATCGAGATAATCCAACATCAGCAGTCTTTGGTATAGGTGTGTGTTGAAAAGTGTCACCTGTCTGCTCAGCAGAACAAGTTATTAATCACAGTAACACTTCAGTCCATCTGGACCTTTTGTTAGAAGAAGAAGCCTTTATTTTTGTCACCTGTCCACTCAAGCATCAGAAGCAGTGAACGTGCACAAGTGAGCAACGAGTGCACAGAGTGCACGCACACACCCAGAGCAGTGTGCAGCTATGCTACAGTGCCTGGGGAGCAGTCGGGGTGGATGCCTTGCTGCAAGGCACTTCAGCCATGATGCAGAGAGAGGGGGAAGTGCTGTCCATTCACTCAACTCCCCCCACATTTTTCCTGCTGGTCCCAGGAATCGAACCACTGACTCTTTGGGCCCAAGGCTGCTTCTCTAACCTTCAGTCCATGGCAGCATTCTTTATAAGTGAAGGGGGGGGTTAGCTTGTTATTACTACACAAAATCATAAGGACACGAGTATAGCCTGAGTAACAGTCTCTCAGGTGCTGCTTTTTCACCAACAGGGAATGGGTTCTTGAACTGGTTCTGTTCAGGATTCTTTGAACCTTGGTGCAAAGTGAACTGACCCACGTTTTCACCAGGTTTGATCAGAACCATTGTAATCAAGGATGAGTCATGAACAGAGGGTGTTAAACAATTCACAACAGGAGTAAACAATCATAGCAAGATGGTGGACCTCTGAGCTTTTGTTATTTCAGGTATTTGTTTTTGGTCTCCCCCCCCCCCCCCCCCCCCCTTGTTTGTTTGTTTGATTGATTGATGGATGGATGTCTCCTCCTTTTCCATTGTGGTGTTCTCCATTCCTGCATTCTGCTTCCTCTCCAAGCTAATGACACACCATGATGTCATCACGGTTCGCGCTGGAAAAACCAGCTATAATTTAGTTCCAACTGTGAACCAACTTTTCAGGTTCTGAATGGAGTTATTTTTGGTCGAAATGCTTTTGGTGCAGAATGGTATTTGGTGCATGACCCAGAACAGAACTTGGTCCCTGTTGGTGGAAAAGGGGTACAAGGGTCAGTTTTTAAGTTTTGGTGTGGGGTTTTAAAAGCCTCAATTCTCAGTCTTGGTAAAGTAGCATGTAAGTGTGTGTTTGCATAAACTGAGCTAAAAGTTTCAGCTGTATTTAGTAAAATTTCAGAAATGCTTATTTGTGTGTGTGTGTGTGTGTGTGTGTGTGTGTGTGTGTGTGTGTTTCATGTGCATGCTCATTTGCATGTTGTGACTAGAAAATGTCCAGATATCTAATCCCAGAGAGACTTTGGTCATAAATATTTTCTTTCCTTTGATAATCTAGTCTGAAAATATCACTAATTGGTATAAATATGCAGGTGATTTTTTTTTTTTTTTTTTTTAATATATAAAATTGCCCGCGCTGATTGAGAAATTTGGACTGTTTCTCGATAATCACCTCGAGCGACTCAACAATGGTGGTTAATCGCTTCGTCACCATAAAAGAGGAAGAATTACAAATGATGAAAGAAAATGCTGTTACTAAAAGCAATAAAGATGCTACGAAGTTTGGTTTTAAACTATTGAAAGGTAAGGTGGAATTGTGTGGGTTTTTTTTTTTTTTTTAAATGTTATCGATTTTTAAAAAAAAAAGTGACAAGTCTGTGCCGTGCCGTTATTACAGTTACATGCAGCTTTTGAAGTTTGAAATAAATGTGTGGGGTTTTATATAATGTCTATCACCTGTGTATTTATCCATCCATTATCCATAACTGCTTATCCTGTGCAGGGTCGCAGGCAGGCTGGAGCCTATCCCAGCTGATTATGGGCGAGAGGTGGGGGTACACCCTGGACAAGTCGCCAGGTCATTGCAGGGCTGACCCATAGAGACAAACAACCATTCACATTCACACCTACGGTCAATTTAGAACCAACAATTAGCTTAACCTACATGTCTTTTGGACTGTGGGGGGGGAAATGGGAGCACCCAGAGGAAACCCACACTGACATGGGGAGAACATGCAAACTGCACACAAAGGCCCCTGTTGGCCACTGGGTTTGAACCCAGAACCTTTTTGCTGTTAGGTGACCGTGCTAACCACTACACCACCAGTGTATTTATACTAAAACAATTATTTGCCTCCGGCTCGGTGGTGAATAATAACCTCAACTTCATCTTGGCTATTATTGATTGATGTTATTTAACAGTTATTCCACAAAATCGAGTTGTAAATGAGCTGTTAACCAACGGGTCGCGTAGCACCAAGTTGGCTATCAGCCATGTACAAGAAGGTTGAGTGAGTGCAATAACTAAGTCTATCCGCAGTCACTGGATTTTGAGAAACAGCATTTTTATTTTTTGCAAATTCGATAAGAACTTTTATGCAAAACGTCCGACAAAATCATTTCCACTTAGGATGTAAACAAACTGGCGAAATGGGCATAGCAATTTGTGAAAAATGTTATAATCATTGAAAAATAAAATGCATTCTTACCATGTATTTTTGGGGTTTTGTTTTCAAGTAGTTTTTATTTCGTACTCTGTTGGTTCAGCAACATGCGCCGCCATTTTGTTTTTCTCTACTCATGGTATATGAGCTGATATCCTAAGAATAAAGTAGCCAATCAGCACGTGCAATTGCTCATATCCAGTGAATGTGGATAGAATAATAACGGATTAATTATCCTAAGAAACTGGAACACACAGCATCACACTAACGGTCTGTTTAATTCCCTCAGATATTTCCTGACGAGCTTCTACACAAAATACGACACGGCTCATTTTGTGATCAACACTGCATCCCTACTGAGTGTCCTCATCCCCAAACTGCCCCAGCTCCACGGAGTGAGACTCTTCGGAATCAACAAGTATTAATTGCTCAGAGGGAACAACACAGAGAATCGCACCGTCTCTCTCTTTCCCTCTGCGTCACCCGTCAGGACGACGGACGCACTTTGAAGTGGGTTTTTTTTTTTTTTTTTTTTTTGTACAGTGTAATTTAGTGTCGGTCTTTGCCAAGATGCACCTCGAGTTACCCTGGGGCAAACATGATGACGCCTCAAACATTAACTTAAAGAAGTAAATATTTAATTTTCTTTCGGCTCCCTCATGGATCTGGGCTGGCCCGGGTTTCACAGTTGAGGTGGTTGATGTCTGTTGTGGGTTCCTTCTTCTCCCCCTGGGTTTTGTTTGTAGGTGCGCACTAATTTGAGTCTTTGTTTGACCTTCATAAAGATTTTAAACAAAAAAAAAAAGATTCTTTATAAGAGTCGGACCTTGTAGTCTTTCTTTTCGGTGTTTGTCCTTACCAAAAAAGAAACAAACCCATAAAGACTTGCATGATTTTTTTTTCTTTCCCTCAGAGAAACAGGGTTTGTCAGATAAAGTATTTTGAAAAGTCCTGTGTCAGATTTATGAAAGAAACGGGGGGCATGCATTAAGAAGGTTTTAGTGTTTACTGATCTGAGGATTTGTGTTTAAATGCTCTTTCCAGTCAGTGTGATTGTTTATTAGGACATAACTGTGAATCTCTTAATAAGCAGAGCAGCTTTTTTTCAGCGTCTGTTTCTTCATGGTATTACTGGAGCTCAAACAAACCCTGTGTGGAATAAAGGCTTATTTGTGCTCTGTCTCAGTGTATGACTCTATGACTTGGGGGGGGTTGGCTTTCAGTAAAAAGGGATCATGTGTTTTATTATGATACCGTAGCTACATTAATTACGTCAGGAGCAAAACACTTGAAACATGCTGTTGTAGAAAAATAATCAGTGACAGGATGGTGGGATGAAGCAGTGTCTCAGTCACCATGCTGAAGTGTTTTCTTCCTCTTTCAGCAAGTTTAACATTTTACTGTGTTTTAGTAAAATAATTCTTGCACGACCTTTACGGTGAAACTGTTACTACAGTCTCATCCAGTGCATTACCAGGGCAACTCCATGTTCAATGCTCCATCCAGCTGTGGCTTCTGACAGTGTTTGAAATATTTGTCACTCATCACTTTCTTGCTTTTGCAAATTACATAAACACTGATGTCACTTTTTATCTGTTTATAGTTACGTTTACTCGCGTATAAATTAAACATGAGTATTTTACTGGGAAATACGCTGCTTGTACTTTTCATCTGAGCTCTATCCAAGACAAGGAGAACCAAAACCATGACATACAGTACATAGATTTATGTCCCCCGTGAGGAAATCGATTAATTGTTTTGATAAATTTGGGTACTTTTAGTTTGTGAATGTCTCATCTCATTATCTCTAGCTGCTTTATCCTGTTCTACAGGGTCGCAGGCAAGCTGGAGCCTATCCCAGCTGACTATGGGCGAAAGGCGGGGTACACCCTGGTCGCCAGGTCATCACAGGGCTGACACATAGACACAGACAACCATTCACACTCACGTTCACACCTACGGTCAATTTAGAGTCACCAGTTAACCTAACCTGCATGTCTTTGGACTGTGGGGGAAACCGGAGCACCCGGAGGAAACCCACACGGACACGGGGAGAGCATGCAAACTCTGCACAGAGAGGCCCTCGCCGGCCACGGGGCTCGAACCCGGACCTTCTTGCTGTGAGGCGACAGCGCTAACCACTACACCACCGTGCCGCCCGTTTGTGAATGTGTCTATATAATTTTTAAAAATCACCTGCTGGCTTGAACATATGAAGTTTATCTTCTCCTGTTGAAAAACTTGCATTTTTCGTATGAAATCCATCGCGGATATAAGTGACACATTTAAATAATATTGGCTGGCTTTTTTTGTGGTATATCGGATATATTCCATTTGGCTATAACTCGTCTTTGACTCTTTCAATATCATGCTCCCTGAATGGAATATATCTGATATAATAATACGAAAAAAAACTCTCCGTTATTATTACAATAATATATACACATTCCTTTCAGGTGTTCGTGTCTTTCTCACAAAATTCTCACAATCTACTGTATTTAATGAAGCAAATCTGGTGGCCATGTTTGTTTACAAATTGTCATAGTCGCTTGCTAGAGCAGAAATTTTACATTTCTGACGTGACATAACATTAAATATCGTAACAATATTGCATGCTCGTTCTCTATTGGGTAGAGTGATGTAATACATGTAGGATAAGCAATATGCTAACAATATTGCATGCAATCAAACCAAATGAATGAAACCTGCTAGAAGGGAATGGTATACATGTTTTTATTCCATTGAAAAAATGTCCTGTATGTATAATAATTCCTGATATTTCACTCCGATGATGTCACTCCCAGTGTTTTCCCACCGACTAGACGCATGTTGTCAAAATGGCGAACCACTTCAAAATTAAAATTCTTTTGATTAACTTGCATGGTTTTTTTTGTTCCATTTATTTATTTAGATGTATCCATGTAATATAAATAACATTACACAGTGGTGTGAAGAGGTGAAGTTTATCTTCTCATGTTGAAAATATTTTCACCACTTGAAGATGAACTTCATATCTTTGCACAACCATTTAATATCCTTGATATATTTCTGTCTCTGGAAGTTTGTCATGTGACCAAGAAACAAGGGAAAGACTAAACTCTTGTGTCCTGAACAAGGTTGGATGATATGACCTTATAATATCGAAACTGTGGTCAATTCTGTCACAGTTTCTGCCTTATCGTGATATCTTTTTAAACTTTATTCTTAAAAAAGTCTTTGGCGTGTGTGTGTGTGTGTGTGTAATATATATATATAGTGCTCAACGTAAATGAGTGCACCCCCTTTGAAAAGTAACATTTTAAACTATCTCAATGAACACAATTTCCAAAATGTTGACAAGACAAAGTTTAATATAGCATCTGTTTAACTTATAACGGGAAAGTAAGGTTAATAATATAAACTTAGATTACACATTTTTCAGTTTTACTCAAATTAGGGTGGTGCAAAAATGAGTACACCCCACCACAAAAACTACTACATCTAGTACTTTGTATGACCTCCATGATTTTTAATGACAGCACCAAGTCTTCTAGGCATGGAATGAACAAGTTGGCGACATTTTGCAACATCAATCTTTTTCCATTCTTCAACAATGACCTTTTAGTGACTGGATGCTGGATGGAGAGTGATGTGCAACTTGTCTCTTCAGAATTCCCCATAGGTGTTCGATTGGGTTCAGATCAGGAGACGTACTTGGCCAGTGAATCACTTTCACCCTGTTCTTCTTCAGAAATCCAACAGTGGCCTTAGATGTGTGTTTAGTCATGTTGGAAAAATGCACGACAACCAAGGGCACAGAGTGATGGTAGCATCTTCTCTTTCAGTATAGAGCAATACATCTGTGAATTCTTGATGCCATCAATGAAATGCAGCTCCCCGACACCAGCAGCACTCATGCAGCCCCACATAAGGACACTGCCACCACCATGTTTCACTGTAGGCACCATGCATTTTTCTTTGTATTCCTCAGCTTTGCGACACCATGCAGTTTTGAAGCCATCAGTTCCAAAAACATTTATCTTGGTCTCATCACTCCAGAGTATAGAGTCCCAGTAGTCTTCATCTTTGTCAGCATGGTCCCTGGCAAACTCTAGGTGGGCTTTTTTGTGCCTGGGCTTTAGGAGAGGCTTCTTTCGTGGACGGCATCCATGCATGCCATTCCTCTGCAGTGTACGCCGTATTGTATCGTGGGAAATAGTCACCCCAGTTTGGCTTTCTACTTCTTTAGATAACTGCAGTGAACTTGCATGCCGATTTTCTTCAACCCTTCTCATCAGAAGACGCTCCTGTTGAGGTGTTAACTTCCGTGGACGACCTGGACGTCTCTGTGAGATGGTTGCAGTTTCATCTTTCTTAAATTTTTGTACCACTTTTGCTACAGTATTCTGACTTATAAGTAAAGCTTTGCTGATCTTCTTGTAACCTTCACCTTTGTGGTGTCTCATCTCATCTCTAGCCGCTTTATCCTTCTACAGGGTCGCAGGCGAGCTGGAGCCTAGCCCAGCTGACTACAGGCGAAAGGCGGGGTACACCCTGGACAAGTCACCTTTGTGGTGTAAAGAAATTATTTTCTTTGGGGAATTCTGAAGAGCCAAGTTGAGCATCACTCTCCATCCAGCATCCAGTCACTAAAAGAATTTAGTTGAAGAATGGAAAAAGATTGATGCTGCAAAATGTTGCCAACTTGTTCATTCCATGCCTAGAAGACTTGGTGCGGTCATTAAAAATCATGGAGGCCATACAAAGTACTTAACGTAGTAGTTTTTGTTGTGGGGTGTACTCATTTTTGCACCACCCTAATTTGAGTAAAACTGAAAAAATATGTAATCTAAGTTTATATTATAAACCTTACTTTCACATTATAAGTTAAACAGATGTTATATTAAACTTTGTCTTGTCAACATTTTGGAAATTGTTTGTGTTCATTGAGATATTGTTTAAAATGTTACTTTTCAAAGGGGGTGTACTCATTTACACTGAGCACTGTGTGTGTGTGTATATATATATATATATATATATATATATATATATATATAGTGCATCTCAAAAAATTAGAATACCATGAAAAAGTTCCTTTTTTCATAATTTAATTCAAAAAGGTAAACTTTCATATATTCTATATTCATTACATGTAAAGTGAAATATTTAAAGCCTTTTTTGTTTTAATTTTGATGATTATGGCTTATAGCTCATGAAAATCAGAAATCTAGTATCTCTAATAATTAGAATATGCCCTAAGATCAATCAAAAAAAGGATTTACAATACAGAAATGTCCAACTTCTGAAAAGTATATTCATTTATACACTCAATACTTGGTTGGGGCTCCTTTACCATGAATTACTGTATCAATGCGGTG
The DNA here is from genome assembly GCF_027579695.1 of Neoarius graeffei. NCBI lineage: Eukaryota > Metazoa > Chordata > Actinopteri > Siluriformes > Ariidae > Neoarius > Neoarius graeffei. Next base: position 13,002,014 of record NC_083577.1, read on the forward strand.
TGGCATGGAGGTGATCAGTCTGTGGCACTGCTGAGGTGTTATTGAAGCCCAGGTTGCTTTGATAGTGGCCTTCAGCGTATCTGTATTTTTGGGTCTGGTGTTTCTCATCTTCCTCTTGACAATACCCCATAGATTCTCTATGGGGTTCAGGTCAGGCAAGTTGGCTGGCCAATCAAACACAGTAATATCATGGTCAGCAAACCATTTGGTAGTAGTTTTGGCACTGTGGGTAGGTGCTAAGTCCTGCTGTAAAAGGAAATCAGCATCTCCAAAAAGCTCGTCAGCAGATGGAAGCATGAAGTGCTCTAAAATCTCCTGGTAGATGGCTGTGTTGCCTTTGGACTTGATAAAATACAGTGGACCAACACCAGCAGATGACATGGCACCCCAAATCATCACAGGCTGTGCAAACTTCACACTGGGCTTCAAACACCTTGAATTCTGTGCCTCTCCACTCTTCCTCCAGACTCTAGAACCGTGATTTCCAAATTAAATGCAAAAAGTACTTTCATCTGAAAAGAGGACTTTGGACCACTGAGCAACAGTCCATTTCTTTCTCTCCTTAGCCCAGATAAGACACTTCTGACATTGTCTCTGGCTCAGGAGTAGCTTGATATTAGGAATGCGAAAGTTGTATCCCCTTTCTTGAAGATGTCTGTTCGTGATGGGTCTTGATACACTGACACCAGCCTCAGGCCACTCCTTGTGAAGCTCTCCCAAGTTCTTGAATCAACTTTTCTTGACAATCCTCTCAAGACTGCGGCCATCCCTGTTGCTTGTGCACCTTTTCCAGACACCCTTTTCATCAATGACCTTCTGTGGCTTACCCTCCTTGTGGAGGGCATCAGTGATCATCATCTGGACAACAGTCAAGTCAGCAGTCTTCCCCATGATTGTGGTTGTGTGTACTGAACTAGACCGAGAGACACATTGTGTTCATACTGTTTTACTCAAACTCGAAATGAAATATTCTAATATTTTGAGATGGGTTTTTTTTAATGTTTTTGTACTGTATGCCATACTGATTAAAATTAAAATAGAAAAATGCTTGAAACATTTTAGTTTGTGTAATGAGTCTATAATTATAACATTTTCACTTTCTTAAATAACTGATGGAAAATATTGAACTTTTTCACAATATTCTAATTTTTTGAGATGCACTAGTGTGTGTGTGTGTATATATATATATATATATATATATATATATATATATATATATACACACGTTAATATTTAATATATATTTTTAAAGATGTTTGCTTGTGTTGAGTATTAATAAAAGTACTGTAAAAATTTAAGGTTAAGTTCGAAATGCAACACTAGTGTCCTGCCAGTTTGTTACGAAACCTCTGCTGTATATCGTGATGCATGTCGTAATATGATGTTTATGCCACTCTTCCTGAACTACTGGAAAAGTTCTAGCTTGACCTCTGACCCTGGAGACTCCTTCCCTCTGTAATGATAACATTAGAACAAGTGTATTAATATAAACCTGAGTGACTGTCAGAGCTGCTGTTCTAGAGAATTACTCAACACCTTCTGACCAATCAGAGTCCAGAAATCGACAGCGTTGTGAAATAACAATGCACTACAGCAGTGTGGACGCTGTGACAATCTTCAGGAGCCTCGTCAACTTTATTTGTTGCTGCCGATTCAATGTTTTTTTCTTTTCCCATACTTTTAACATCCAATAAAAATGAACACATCATTATAATTGTTATTGTGACATCACAGTGGGGTTTATAACCAACCAATCAGCAGCTCCGCTTCAGACTCGGATACACACAGCACAGGTACACACTGTGGACTCTCCAACTGTCTCGCTTTCTCATTCTTGCTCTCTCTCATCCTCTCACTTTGGTCTTTTTTCCTTTATTCCTCACACACTATCTCTTTTTCCTGCATGATTATTCCTTCCCCCCTTCTTTCTTCCCTTTGTTTTTGTTTATTGAGAATACATTTCATCTTTTCCCTCCTATTACCTTTTGTAGTATTCCTTGTCTTTTTCCCTCCCTTTTTTATAATACCTGTCTTTTCTGTCACTTTTTTTGCTGTTCTGATATTTTCTCTTCCCCTTTTTTTCACTATTTCTTGTCTTTTATCTTACTCCGTTCCTCACTTTCTTTTTCTTTCTTCATCTTTTTTTTAAAGTTTTTCTTGTCATATATTCTCTTTCTTTTCCCCACGATTTCTTGTCGTATTTTATTTAAATTTTTTCTTCTTTGTATCGGTCTGTTTTTCTGCTTTCTCTTCATCTTACTGAGGAAACAAACTTTTCAGGAGTCACTGAAAGCTTTATTCACGAATTACAAAAATGTTTTATGAGTTTTACAATAATAAAATTATTTAATAGCTTAGATTCAAGCTGAAAAATATATATTTTTAAATAATTTAAAACTTTCATAGGTGCATAAAGTATTTACATGAACACAAATTATATTTTTTACATTTTGTGGAGATAACTTTTTTCATTAAATTAAAAAAAAAAAAGGCAGCCTCATTTTAAGCCTCTGAATCCATCCATCTTTGGGAGCTGGAGCCAATCCCAGCTGCTTTCAGGAGAGAGGTGGGGTTCACCCTGAGCAGGTCACCAATCTATCACAGGGCTCCACAGAGATGAACAACCATCACACTCACCTTCACACCTATGGGCAATTTAGAGTAGCCATTTGATGTAATCACCATGCCTTTGGACTGCTGGAGGAAACCCACACAGACACAAATATACAAACTCTGCCCGGAAAGGCCCCAGTCAACCAAACCGGATTAAATGTGTATTAAAGAAGCATGCATTGCCACAATCATGAGAACATCTTTAATTAACAGCCAAATAAATTTAAGATGAAGAAAAAGCTCAGTAAGAAAATCAACCCTTAAAAACAGAATTAAGAAATAAGTCATTTAAAGGGAGTCAGTTCCTCACAGGCCTGTCGCATGACTCCTTTATAAACATCAAAATGGTGATTCAGCCCTTTCTGGCAGTGAATTTTGTACTTGGTGCCCAAAGCGCCGTCTGGAGAAGCGACTCCATAGAAAACTCGACTGATCCTGGAGTGGACGAGAGCCATGGCGCACATCACACATGGCTCTCTGGTGACGTACAGCTCGTAGCCAGTGCAGATGTATGGCAGGATGCTTTCCTCAGACGCCAAGGCGTCACGCTGCCCTGTGGAGAGCTGTAGGTCCAGGACACTGTATCTGCAAGCCGGGTGTTTCTCGTATTGATACACACCTCCACCTTGTGCGTGAGCCACGAGGTCAATACACACCATCACAGCATGGTGAAGAGGATGTTCTCGGGTCAGGTCGTGACCTACAGCAATAACCCGTCCTGATTTGGGCTCGACGATCACAGCACCCACTGCATCCATTCCTTCCTCACGTCCAGATCTTGCAGCCTCCACAGCAGTTGTCATGTATTCTTGGATTTTTGTTTTCTGCCTGGACGTGAAGAGCTGTCCTGTCAAACCAAGCGTGACTTGTTTGTCCTCGTGGAAGGACGTCGGCCAGCGTCGGCTTGCTCGCTCAAACTGCGGCCTGGTTAAAGGAGCTTGGGCTGGGATTTGGACCAAGAAGGGTTCTCCCAAGCCTTGGAAGTTAAAGTTTTTTGAGCTCAGGAGATCAGTAAGGGATGGACGCTGAGGTCGAGTCATGAAAGTGGTGACGGGGACGTCGCTAACAAGACACACGATCACTTCTAACGGATGAGGACTGCTCCTGTCCTTGCAAGCTCTCACTCTTTTAATATGCTGGTGATCTGGTAAAGGGTGGACCGCAGACAGGTCTTTGACCAGACGTGAGGTTTGGCGTTTATCAGTGATCGGGGCAGCGTACGCGTCCAGAAATTTAACATCCTCAGACATTTCATCTGACAGGACAGGAAGCACATGCCAAGAGTCTGGATCAGACTCCATGCCTTTTCTCTTTTTAGTCTCTGGCTCCATTTTAAACACTTACTTTAGTTTAAAGCCAATTCACACAGCTCAATAGGTCCACATTATTTCCACTTTATCTCCATTCTGGATCTCTTTATAACAAATACTCTATAAAATTCTTCTCTCATGTATTAATATCAAATTATTTTGATTGGAAGTTTAACCCAAACCGAGGCTCATGAAAAGAAATTATAAAATAGTTTAATAAATAACAATACGAACAATAATAAGATAATTCGTCAATCTGAATACTGAGGATTAAAAAACAGACAAAAAAAACATTTGAGGTAAAATCCAGTGGCATGAATGCAGTCGTCCGTCAGTGTTTTTCAGATCCCTAGAAACAAAGTCCACCATTCAAGGTTCCGGTGTGTCTCCGGAATTTTCAGACGTGTTAAAAAATAGTCATCAAAAGAATACTTCCGTATAAATCTATATAGAGTTTTTAATTCTTTGTGTTTATATTTTTTTATTCAAGACGTCCAGGTGAATTCCACAATGTGTACTTTATTAATCGGAACAACATAAAATGTTTCCTGTTGCACATCGGAGCTCTTTTTTGCGACAACGTTTTTTAGCCCCACTCACATTCCGACAGAGCCCGCCTCTTTTGTTCGGATTGGTTAATGCTCCTCATTGATTGGCAATCTGCCGTAACACTATCCAATCCACTTTTTGATTTTGAGCTCGCAAACCCAAATCACAGATGAGGAGGCGGGGTTAGTATGAAAATGGGTGGGAAAAGTTCAAATGACCGCGTGAAAGTGAAATACAGCTATCATTTGCAAAGAGTTTAGGAAGTATTTGTTATGTTTGTGGTGAAGTATCCGTTCGTGTAGGGCAGGGCGATGATTATTAGAATAGTTTTTGATTATTCTGTTTACGCTGTTTGTGTGGTTTCGGTGCAGTAGGTGACAGTATGTTTGTAGTGAAAGGGCTGCAGGGCAGATCAGTGCCGTGTGTGTTTATGGGATATAAAATCTACAGGAACCGTGCTGAGATCAGACCCAGAATGGTTCTGGGCATCGAGACGAGCTGTGATGAGACAGGAGCTGCGGTTCTGGACGAGACTGGGACAATCCTTGGGGAATCGTTACACTCACAGAAAGAAGTGCACTTAAAGTAAAGACGCTTTAAAAACATTTTATTCGTGTGTTTAAACTGAATATATATATGTATATATATATGTGTGTGTCTGTGTGTGTATATATGTATGTATGTGTATGTATGTGTGTGTTGCTGTTTCACAATTATGACTTAGTATCTCAATTATGACTGACTGTAATGATTTACTATCTCAATTATGACTTAGTATTTCATAATTATGCTTTAGTATCTCAAAATTGTGACTTACTATTGTAAATGTTAAACATTTCCTTACAGAAACTGTCACCATAACAATTACTGTTGTTTATTAAATCCGTTGGCATACATATCACTGTGAATGAGCTGCTACTATCAAACCAACAGTGTATTAGGAGTATATAAACTTGTGATTTGCACCTGTACTATTTGTCCGAGAAAATTAATCAACACCTTCTGACCAATCAGAATCCAGAATTCAACGGCACTGTGGCAGAAGAGGAATAAAACACTTTGAGACGTGTAGGGAAAAGTCCATTTCGACGTAGTAGAAGTAACTCTGCATACACAACACTGTGGTTGATACATTTTCCTACAGAGTGCAGTTCCTAACAAAGGATGACATGAAAAGCCACATGAAGTCCAGAGTGACTGGTCAGACTGAGTATGGAGTCCAGAAATTGATAAACTTATATCTGAGCTGGGGCGGCACGGTGGTGTAGTGGTTAGCGCTGTCGCCTCACAGCAAGAAGGTCTGGGTTCGAGCCCCGTGGCCGGCGAGGGCCTTTCTGTGTGGAGTTTGCATGTTCTCCCCGTGTCCGCGTGGGTTTCCTCCGGGTGCTCCGGTTTCCCCCACAGTCCAAAGACATGCAGGTTAGGTTAACTGGTGACTCTAAATTGACCGTAGGTGTGAATGTGAGTGTGAATGGTTGTCTGTGTCTATGTGTCAGCCCTGTGATGACCTGGCGACTTGTCCAGGGTGTACCCCGCCTCTCGCCCGTAGTCAGCTGGGATAGGCTCCAGCTTGCCTGCGACCCTGTAGAAGGATAAAGCGGCTAGAGATAATGAGATATCTGAGCTGAACAAAAAACTCAGACCTCGTGTTTTTTTGGAACAAAGTTGTAATAACAGATGCAGTCGAGTTTTCTGTTTTGGAGAAACTTTTGATCAGACCAGCATTATAGAACAGTGTCATGTCAGAGCTTCAAGATGGTGAAAATTGAAAAGGCGGTATTGTGTTGTTTGTGTTCTGGCTCATGTTTTTCTCAGTGGACTTTCGAGCTCGCATCATAATTGTTCCTGTAATATGAGTGTCATGTGATCTGTTAAAGCTTGATGACGCTTTTAAGCCTCTTTGCCTGATGGAGCTTCTGTGTCTTGTTGATGTTTTAATAGTGTGGTTTCTCCCACAGAGCAGGAGGGATCATCCCGCCCATTGCCCAGTCCCTCCATAAGGAGAACATTAGCAGAGTGGTGCAGGAGGCTTTGGAAAGGAGCAGCGTCACACCGCGTGAACTTGCCGCTGTGGCCACGACAGTCAAACCGGGTCTGGCGTTGAGCCTGAGTGTCGGCTTACACTTCAGTCTGAGCTTTGTAAAACAACACGAAAAGCCTTTCATCCCTATCCATCACATGGAGGCCCATGCTCTGACTGTCAGGATGCTCCAGCATGTGGAGTTCCCCTTTCTGGTGCTGCTTGTGTCAGGAGGTCATTCTCTCCTAGCGTTGGCGAGAGGCATCGATGATTTCTTACTGTTAGGGCAAACGCTAGACGAGGCTCCAGGAGACACTCTGGATAAGGTGTGAGAGACACGAGTCACCTCAGAGGAACAATAAATGCCAAAATATGTTTGCACTCAAGCTATGATGCTCGTATCGCCACCACACACACACTTAAAAACAGATACACAGCCACTTTTATAATTTCTAATTTCAAGACCGTAATGCTCTACTGGGGTCGTGTCATATTTCCTCCGAATACCAGACATACTAAAAAGAAAAGTTTAAACCTTAAAACATTAATCATACAGTTCTGACATTCGTTCTTCTGTGTAATTTGTGCTTTGATTTGTACACTATGTATTTAGTCTGTCTATATTTGAGGAGGGAAAAAAAAGACGAGTAAATGATCCACGTCATTCGTGTTCATTGTTAAAGATGTACGTAAAAAATTCAGTCCAAATGAAGATCAGATCTGGGGCATGTGTCACTCTGTATAATCACCTGACATGCCGGTCACTGATTGGCTGCATGAGTCTACAGTCTGGACTAGAAAGAAATCAGCCCTAGACTCACTTCTTTGTATCCTGTGTGTTTTAATTACAACCTGTTGCGCCAAAAAAAAAATCCAGAATAATCCACTTTAAATAATTTATTAACAAATAATCTGACATGGATGCAACAAATTAAACAGTACTGTGCAAAAATCTTGGCACCATATATATTTTCATACAAACTTTGTAATAGATTTCTATTTTATGGCTTTTACATTATCGAGTCAGTACAAAAACATTTTAGAGTTCCAAACATTCAGGGGGGTTTTCCAGCACAAAATTAAATGTTATAGAAATTTTTTTTTTTGTATCTGAGCAGCATATTACATAAAGGAGCACTTTTCAGATTAAAAAAGAAAACATAAATAATGAAGGCTACTGGGTTTTGGTGCAAAATTAAGAAGCGAGTGTGACAGTCAAAGTGTCCAGAAGAACTGTGGCTGGTTCTGCAAGATGCTCAGTAAAATCTACAGCTCATTTTCGCATAAAACTGCACTCATTGTACCTGAGACTATTATTTTTTAGTATATATTTTTATTTTTTTAAAGCAGAGGGTCGTCTCACACCAAATATCGACTTTGTGTCATTTATTATGGCTTACTGATTACTGTTTATAGTATTTTTTTTTTTTAAGGTTGAAACATTTCATTTTGTCGACAGCATGTGCCAAAGATTTTTGCACAGTGCTGTAGATCAGCCACTCCTGACGGAGAAAAGTAAAGAAAGCACATATTTAGGAGGCATGACCTAAAGTCTGAAGCAGAGTAAAAAAAAAAAGTTGTTTATTTGAGCAGGTTTCAATTCCATAAGTATACTAATTTGCTTTTCTTTATAAAAAAAAATGTCCTTTGACATAACCATAACTATGTAATGATTTAGACTTGCAGTGAGACATACAGAATGCTAAACTGGTAGCTATAAACCACCCTTATGTGTTAGCAACAATATTGCAATTAATTATTGCCTTTAGGAGAATTTTGAGCATCTCGCAAATGTAATTTGATTAATTTTTTAACAATTTCTTTTTTCTGGTGCTGTTCACGATTTTTTTTTCAAACTTTAAATATTGATGATGTGTATTGCGAAAATGTCATCATTTTATGAGTTTCCTTTCTGCATCTGGTTCCTTTCGTATTGTCTCAGAACGTTCGTCCTCTCCACTGTCACCTCGGGGTTGTTCAACACGGATCTAAACCTACATCTGTATTTAAAGGGATCCTCCAGCAGATTGATTTTCAAACTTATTTTATGTAAAAGTAGTTGCACATATCAAAAATCAAACTTTCATTTTCGGAGACCAAATAGTTGTTGAGAGAAATTAATTTTGTTTAAAATGCCAGATGGGCTTCCTACGGTGGTGACGTATGCGATGACGTCAGGTAGCAGTCGCTTGGAGCAACTCAGCTGTTTATATTCTCTGTTTGCATCATAGTTTTGCTAGTTTTACAAGTATTTTTTACCATTTTAAACTGAGATTTTAGAGCGTGCAGACACACACACATGCATTCTGTAGATTATGTTAAAAAAAAAATTTACAGCACAAGCTCTCATGTCTGATCCAGTTTCTTTCGGTGACACTCTGCCAAACACACACACACTTTGCAACACATTTTTTGTAGATCATGTGGGGGGGAAAAAAGAAAAAGAAAGTCTCATGTCTGATCCAGTTTTTGTTGTCGGTGGCACTTTGCCACACACCCTTTCTGTAGATCATGTAAAAAAGATTTTGCAGCACGAGGTCTCATGTCTGATCAAGTTTCTGTTGGTGACCCTCTACCATAGCTGAGGATACACACTTTGCATTTTCTCTGTGGAAATGCAGTCTGTGACAGCCTCGGGGCTGTCAGCTTGTTGGGGCGCTGGTCTTTTAAATGGGTAGTTACCTGGGATTGTGTTCACCTGTCTTTGTTTTCTTTATATTCTTGTCATTTAGGCCTACTCGGGCGGCAAGCGCCCTTTTGTTTTGGCCGTTGTGGTTTGTGTTGCCTTTATTTTTCCTGCCTCAACATCATACTTTCATGCATCCACTCTTTGCATATACTACCGATTACTGACTGGTTCATACTGACATTGTTTGAGTTATGCTTTACATCTTATTTTTGATACGTTTATTGACTAAATTCTTGAGTTTCTGAAACTTAATTTTCAGAATTAACTTAATCCTCTTCTTGTGATGGTCTCGAGCCAGACCATTACAAAATGGGTGCTCGTTCACTTTAGTTAACTCATTCGCTTTGTAACACTAATTGGGTTTCACCTAATTGGAAGCTCCTGCTCGTTATAGTAAGTTTGGAGCTATTGAGATTTAACTTAGCATTGTTCCCTTTGGGGGCGGCATGGTGGTGTAGTGGTTAGCGCTGTCGCCTCACAGCAAGAAGGTCCTGGGTTCGAGCCCCGGGGCCGGCAAGGGCCTTTCTGTGTGGAGTTTGCATGTTCTCCCCGTGTCCGCGTGGGTTTCCTCCGGGTGCTCCGGTTTCCCCCACAGTCCAAAGACATGCAGGTTAGGTTAACTGGTGACTCTAAATTGACCGTAGGTGTGAATGTGAGTGTGAATGGTTGTCTGTGTCTATGTGTCAGCCCTGTGATGACCTGGCGACTTGTCCAGGGTGTACCCCGCCTTTCGCCCGTAGTCAGCTGGGATAGGCTCCAGCTTGCCTGCGACCCTGTAGAAGGATAAAGCGGCTAGAGATAATGAATGAATGAATGAATGTTCCCTTTGGTGCTTACCAGTGTTGTAGTCCAGTCACTAAACCTCAAGTCAGAGTCCAGTCTCGAGTCTCCAGTGTTCAAGTCTGAGTCAAGTCCAAGTCATTAAAGAAAATTTCACGTCAAGTCCACTATTGATCCGAGTCGAGTCCAATACTCCAACCGCACCATTTGACGGTGGCGGTTTCAGTGCCTTTAATTAACATTAGTTTGTTCCTGAACATGTGTGAACAGGTGAATGTGCTTCTCTTTGTCAGGGAGTGTGAAGTATTCTGTCGGAGATGGTTGGGAGATGGATGTAAGTGCAGAAGGTGTGTTTATTAATACACTCTAAAAAATAATGGGGCCAGTACCGGTTCTTCAGGGCGATGCCATAGAAGAACCTTTTTCAGGGCTTCAAAGAACCGTTCATGCAACAGTTCTTTAAAGAACCATTTAAACCATTTGTTTGAGCAGTGAAGACAGATTTGTGTAAACATAGCCTATGTGCATTGACCAGCAAATGGTAAGAGAATACCAGGCTCTGAAGAACCATTTCCAATGTGAAGAACCTTTCGCATAATGTAATGGTTCATCACAGAGTTTTGACTCTCCATGGAACCATCCAGAGATTTGAAGAACCACTGAAGCACCTTTATTTTTTAGAGTGTACAAGTGAAGACAGGTAAACAATCCAGAACGGCAGGCAAAATTGTAAAACGGGCAATAGGTCGAGCAAGGCACAAACAGGCTATCGTAGACTTGGCAGAATCAAAGACGAGAAACAGGAACTCAAACAAGAAAATAAGGCTCAGTAATGTGTCAGCAACGCAACTCAATACTTTGCAAAGTGAGTGGCTTTTCACAGTTTTTATATCGGCGCCCTGATTGCGTCTTAATCCTGTGCAGGTGCGAGTCATTTACGGTGCACGCCCAGGAGTCTATCTGATGTAGGCTACGCACCAAGGCGCGCAGGTGTGACACTCTTGCGTGAAATTAGTACAAAAATTAATGTAGATATAAATCTTATGACAAATTATTATGGCATGTTACAAAAAATAAAGAAAAAAATCAGAGTCCTCGTCTCCAATTTACAAGTCCTAATGCAGTTAATGCACGAGTCCAAGTCCGAGTCATCAGTGCTCAAGTCCAAGTCAAGTCACGAGTCCTTAAAATTAGGGCACAAGTCGGACTCGAGTACTACAAGCCTGATGCTTACTCTTGTTCAAATTTGTGCATGACTTGTTGTTGTTTGTTACTTACTATTTGGCTTGGTCATGAATCTTTTTGATAGTGATGCTCTTTGAATGTGCGTTTGTTTGGTATTTGCCAGCAAAATTAATTGGTAAGCACTTGTTTAGAGGACACGCCTATGTTTTTGGAGTTCAGTGTTTAGGGATCCATGTCGGAAGCTCCTGCTTGGTAAGTCACCAGTGTGTACAATTTTGATCTTTGCTATTATGGTTAATCCGCTATCTCCCAGGTTAGGCATAGTGTTGTGTGTACTTTGATGTACGTCATTTTGGGGATTTCGTAGTGTTGTAGTGAAAGTGAGTAGTAGCGTTCGCTCCAGAGCACTTCCGCGGGGTGGTGTGCGTTGCTGTATTACAGTCACATTTCACGCCCAGCTGGAACCAGTGCCAGAGCTGTCGAGAGAGAGACCGGATTTTTTTTTCTCGACTGCTCTGGCCCGTGCATAAGTACGCCTCACTGGTAACTGCATGAAGAGCCAGGGACGAGTTTAGTCATAGTTTGGGATTGGGTATAGTTAGCAGGGAGACCCTAATAAATATAGTCTTTGTACACACAGTTTAGTTTTTTTTGTGTGTGTGTGGTGTTTGCCGACATGGATATAGATGAATTTGTCCAATCTCCTTCGGAGGAGTTTTTGGAAATTTGCATAAAAGAAAAATTATTAAATATCGCTGAACATTATACAATTGAAATTCCGGATAAGAGTAAGAGACTCAAGGATGACATTAAAACTGCTTTAAAAAAGGCCTTGTTTGATAAGGGCATTTTGATTAAAAAGTCTACGCCTGTGGAGCCGTCCTTGTCAACTCCCGCTCCGTCTCCCAGTGGGCAGTTGACGCTTGTGCAACAGAACAAATTGTTGCAGTTGCAGATGAAGTACAAGAAATTAAAATATGTGGCTGAGCAAAATGGAATCGAGCTAGAAAAGGCAAAATTAGACCTGCAGTAGAGCGGCGGCTATAATTATCGACACCTTGATGATCTTTTGCCCATTGCAAAAGTCAAAAAGACTTTCAGTACGTAAATTGTGCATGAAGTAATTACTCAAACTTCAACTGGAAAAAAATGAGTTGATTCCTGATTACTTGGCGTATCAGATCATGTGACACCGTTCTACAATTATCGATATCCAGATGATTTTTTTATATATAATATATATAAAATCCGATATCACAAGCCTGATGCGAGACAGTAGAGAATTACTCCATTTACAGCACAAAATTCTGCTGTCGTAAGGGAGATGTGGGTGGAATGTCTATCAACAAAAGGCTACGTTCACACTGCAGGCTGAAGTGACTCAAATCCGATCTTTTCGCCCATATGTGACCTGTATCCGATCTTTTATTGACAATATGAACGACACAGATCCGATTTTTTCAAATCCGACCCAGGCCGTTTGGATATGTGGTGCTAATTCCGATTCCTATCCGCTCTTTTCATATGCGACTTCAGTCTGAACCGCCAGGTCGCATTCATCCGACTTACACGTCATCAACAAGCCACAAACGTCACTATTCTGCGCTGAAGTAGGCGGCGGGTCTCTCAAAAAAGTTACAACAACACGGCGCATAATCACGGGCGCAGATAGAGGGTGGGACGAGTCATATTTAAATTCACCTCGTTCGGTCCCCCCCACTTATAGGGAGGAAAAAACGTCTATGCTGTCTTTTTTTGCATAAGGCAAACCTCACGGAAAAATCAAAAGACTAATTACCATTCGGTTTATTGAGGTGCACAGCAGTGTTATACATATAGTTGCAACAACTCACATAAAACAAAACAAAGACTGATATTCGGTTGGTTGAGCTGCGCAGACTGCACAGGTTGCGAGCTCGAGCTTGGTTGCTATGGTTACTAACAACAAATTTGACAGGCATATCGGGGTTGGGGTTGGTTTGCTGGCAGCTTTGTCCCCCCCAGTTCAAAAAACGTATCTGCGCCCCTGCGCATGACATCAATGCGAGGGACGCTTCGGGCTGTGAAGGTTCTGAATCTTCTCAATGGAAGGACGCAGAGGTTAGGGAGCTGATTTCCATTTGGGGGGATGCAGCTATTCAAGCTAGATTGGATGAGTCATACCGCAACCGGGCGGTTTTACTTCCGTAAACACTGGCCATGCTCACTGCGTGTGACGTCGTCGTATCCTGCAGTGCGCATGCGGAACACTTTTAGGTCGCTTTTCGTTCATACTGAGGATCACATACAAGTCGCATATATTTGTTAATGTGAACGACCTCACAAAAAAATCGGATTTCACAAAAAAATCGGAATTGAGCATTAAGCCTTGCAGTGTGAACGTAGTGAAAGAGAATGACAGGAAACTACGTTCAGACTGCACCCTGAAACGACCCATATCCGATTTTTTTGCCCATATGCGACCTGTATCCGATTTGTTATTGACAATCTGAACGACATAGATCCGATTTTTTCACATGCGGCCCAGGCCGCTTGGATACGTGGTCCTAAATCCGATGCATATCCGTTATTTTCACATGCGACTGCAGTCTGACCGGACAGGTCGCATTCATGCGACCTACACGTCATCAACAAGAGACAAACGTCACTATTCTGCGTTGGCTAATCCCGCCTCTTTGGTGGAAAACAACAACATTTGTACAGTTTTCAGAATTTAAATAGACTTTTATAGAATTGATCAAGCTAATGGTGGATTTGGTAGGGACCTGGATGTTGATCTGTTAGCCTGATTAAATAAAACAATTTCTATAACTGATTTATAACTTAAACCATCCTGTATTACAATATTATAAGATTGTTCTGGAAATTTCCAGTAATTTGACACCTTCGGTCTCATTAGTCTGCTGCCCACATTAATCAGATTATTGTGTGAGTTCCGCCGCCGCCACAAAAAACACATCGCCAGGTCTCGCCTCATCTCCATAGCAAACTGCACTGGTGTTTATGCACCTTGAGCCAGCGCTGAGAGAAGTTGCAGAATTCAGCTGGCTATAAACAATCTAAATAAATATTTATAAAAATGTAGAAAAAGTTTATTAATATGACGAAATAAATATGTGCAAATTATTAAGCCTGAATTAAGAGTTTGGTAATACAGCGTCCGTATCCCAAATGACTGCCTACTGAAGCTCGAGTGCACTATATAGAGTTTAAAAATCCATTACTTCCTAGTAACATGTAGTGCACTTATATAGAAATTAGAGAGACATTTAGGAGTCAACCCTCGTTACCAGGCTACACGTTTTCATTTCAGTTCAGAAACAAAAACACACACGAGACCTCACACTTTAACACTAACCAGATAATTAAACAAACAAACAAAAAAAATAAATCATTAAACATGAAGAGTGCGCTTTTTTTTTTGTTTACGTATTACGTAGATGTGCTTATTACATGTCAATTTGCGCATGTGGGACACTTATGGGTCGTTTTCCGTTCATATTGGAGATCGCATACAAGTCTCATATAATTGGTAATGTGAACGGCCTAACAAAAAAATCGGATTTCACAACAAATCGGATATGGGTTGTTTCAGGTTGCAGTCTGAACGTGTTTCTCCATCACAAACTTGACAAAATGCTTTAGAAATTCAAAGAACAAATCACAGTCCATCCAACCATTGTCCATATGACCATAAATGGCTTCTAGGAAATCCAACAAACCTATATTCCTGAATCTCCGTCCAAGGAAGACAATTAAAGGAGGCAAGTAATCCCCTAAGGAGTTGAAGTATGCCATAACTGTGATTTGACACTTTGAGTGCGTTTACATGCACATAGAGAAAATCGAATTTCTGCCATTGCTCGACTGAAATCGAAGTTCTAAATGGCATGGAAACACCTTAGCTAGGCTGAAATTGAACCGAACTTGATTCCTCGCAATCGAGCTACACGACCTAGATTATGCGATTTTTGCCGAGCTACTTAATGCATGTATACCCTATCGAGCTAGTAGTCGAGCTACTTACTTCAGCACTTCCCCTTCCGGGAGTGACGAGACTACAAGCGGGAAACACAACAGCCTCGGTCGAAAAAAAAAAAAAACAGCCTTGGTCGGTATGACACTTCACTTTATTAGGAACACTTGTGTTTGGGCATGTACGCACCCATTTCCAATTAGTTGGTCAGTTATTAGCATGTTAGCAGGCTAACAGTTAATATGTTCACCATTACAGATCAACTTCAACTTAGTGGCCATTTTATTAGGAACACTTCTGTTCGTACATACAAACTACAAACACTCTTCTTGTGAACACGGAACTGATAACTTTGTTTATACTCTTGAACAGTGTTGCCAGATTGGGCGGTTTCCTGCTCAATTGGGCCTTTTCAAGTGTATTTTGGCAGGTTTTGAACGTATTTGGGCTGGAAAACGTCAGCAGTATCTGGCAACACTGCTCTTGAATAGCTCTTCTTCATGACGACAACCGGAAGTGTACCAACATGATGGGGCGTGTAGCGCCACCTGTGGCTCGGGTGCACAGTGTACCTCACACAATAGCTCGATTTCCTTGTGTGCATGTAGGATTGGATTTCTCTGGCACCCCTGCTGGGACCCTTTGCTCGATTACCAACAGCAGCTCGATTTGGATGTGCATGTAAACGTACTGTTTGTGTTGGAAACAATTTGGTATACATGTCATGAGGATGTTAACACCTGATTGCTTGTAACGCCAAGGGGAAATCCACCTTCATCTGCGTTGAAAATGCGCCTGGGATTGTTAATAAGATTCTGAAAATCCGATACCTCCTCCTCCAAAAATGAATTAAGGCCCTGAAGCATTTCAAAATTGATGGAGGCTCGTTCTCTCCCAAGAAGTTGCGGAACCCATTCTGTTTTCTCTGGATGCCTCTTGCGAAATGGGTAAAGCCATCCTTTGCCTGGCAGATTGTTGATGAATGGTGTTTTCCTCCCATCAATACATAACAGTTGCAAATGTCACTTAATTTCACAGGGTGTCGATAATGGTGGACACCGGTGAAAGTGATTATCAACACCTTACGTGACTTCTCAAACGCGCATTTAGATACAAAATGGCGACTGTCAAATGAAAGAAGGTAGGTTTCGACAAGGATATCATGAAATATCTGTGAATTTGATAAGTAGAAATATGTCCATGATCTTTCCACCATGCTTACCTGCGATGATAACGTTTTCTTCAAATTGCTGATCGTACTAAAAAAAAAATCCATCTCAGGTAACAATCTGTGTCATCATACAACAAGATCAAAGGGTGAGTGGGATCTTCCGGTTGATTAATTAATCAATAATAACTGTTGTAACTGAAACTCACCTTTTGTAAAATTGTGTTTTATTGGTAAATCTGAAAAGGTGTCTAATTATAGACTGTCAATTAATTATAGCTGTCGCTCTATTACAAATTAAATCTGGTCAAAGATGGTAAATTGCCTCAGTCTGCTGCAACTGATGCTGCAACTGGGGTTTCGCAAGACATGTCATTGAATTTGAGACTCATTCCAAAATTTAATGAGGGAGATCTCGCTACAGGGGTGGTGTAGTGGTTAGCACTGTCGCCTCACAGCAAGAAGGTCCTGGGTTCGAGCCCAGCGGCCGGCAAGGGCCTTTCTGTGTGGGGTTTGCATATTCTCCCCGTGTCTGCGGGTGCTCCGGTTTCCCCCACAGTCCAAAGACATGCAGGTTAGGCTCTAAATTGACCGTGAGTGTGAATGGCTGTCTATGTGTCAGACTTGTCCAGGGTGTACCCCGCCTCGCCATAATCAGCTGGGATCCAGCTTGCCTGTGACCCTGTTGGACAGGATAAGTGGCTACAGATAATGGATGGATGGATGGATGGATCCCAATACATTCTTTGACCTTTTTGAACAAGTGGGGTTGGTGCACTTTTTGAACAAGGCATGGGGTTGGTCTGATGCCGACAGGGCTTTGCTTCTTCAATGCATTCTAACCGGCAAGGCCCAGGAAGCATTTTCTTCACTGAGTCACACTGACTCGCAGAACAATGCGAAAATAAAATCCGCAGTATTAAAATCCTTTAAACTCATTCCCGAAGCTTATCGCCAACATTTTAGGTCTTGTGTGAGAAGTGGTGATCAGACTCGTATGGAATTCGTCAGAAACTTAAAAAAGCAATTTTTGCGCTGGTGTTCTGCGAGTGATAACGACATTGGAAGATCTATCGGATTTAATCACATCAGAACAGTTTAAAGAGTCAATTCCTGATCACATTGCTATATTTGTTGCAGAGCATAGAGTGAAAACACCTGAGGAAGCTGCTGCATTAGCTGACGATTTCACTTTAACACATGAGCGCTTTTGTTGATAATCATAACTGAAGGGCTGTGTCATTGTCTTCGCAGTTTACTCCAGTTTCACCAAAACCTACTTTCACTTCACCTCAAATGTCTGATTTGATTTGCAGTTATTGTCGTGAGAGGGGACACTGGAAAGTGGATTGTCCTGCACTGAAAAATAAATCTAAATGCCTTGGAAATAGTGCACAGTTTAAACCTTCTGCTCTGGTTGCGCCTATATTGTCTGTTAATTCTGAGCATGATGAGGGGGGATTACAAAATGCTGAAGTGATTGCATGTCATCATATTCAGCCTTTTTATTACAGAAGGTTGTGTTTGCCTACCTGGTTGTGATGACTGACTGGGTTCCTGTTAAAATCTTAAGGGATACTGGAGCTCTGGATTCTTTCATTTTGCAGTCTGTGTTGCCTTTCTCCCAGTTGTCCTACACTGGTGATAGTGTGTTGATTCAGGGGATGGGGTTGCAGACTTTGTCTGTTCCACTTCGCACAGTTAACCTCAGTTCTAATTTAGTGCAGGGTGAAATTGTACTGGGCATTACCAGTGGATGGCATCCACATTATCCTGAGGAATAGGCTTGCAGGTGAACGGGTGTGAGCTGAAGTTCCTTATCCTGTTGTGTCTCTCCCTCAAAGTAACCAAGTTCATGGGGGAAAACTGAATGCAGTGTGTGCTGTGATGCACGCTATGTCTCGCTTTGTTCAGGGCACAGAACACTTCATCTTTCATCACACCATCTGGGTTGTATTCGTACACTGTCATGAGTTTTGGGTTGAGAAATGCTCCAGCAACATTTCAAAGACTCATGAATCGAGTTATTGCAGGATTAGATGATTTGGTAATATGCAGTGATACCTGGGAGTCTCATTTGAAGAGGTTGGCCTCAGTATTTGACTGCTTATCTCAGTCACAGTGAACCTGGCAAAATGTGAATTTGCCAAGGGCACTGTGATCCACCTTGGAAAGGTGGTGGGGAATGGCGTGGTTCAACCTGTTTTGGTAAAAGTGGCTGCTGTTCAGGAGTATCCACCTCCAGCCACAAAAAGAGATCTCTGTTGATTTCTAGGTCTGGTGGGGTGGTATTGTTGTTTTTGCAGAAACTTTGCAACAGTGGTAGCTCCGCTGACACAAATCTTTTGAGGGATGGGGAAAAGTTTGTGTGGTCGTCAAATTGTCAGTTGGCATTTAACAACATAAAGTCTATTCTTTGTTCTGCTCCTGTGCTAGCCGCTCCATGTTTTGATCAACCCTTTTCATTGCAGGTTGATGCAAGCAATGTTGGCGCTGGCGCAATCTTGTCAGGCCGATGACAATGGTATCGAGCATCCAGTTAGCTTCTTTCCGAAGAAATTTAATTCCTACCAGTTTAATTATTCTGTGGTAGAAAAAGAAATGTTAGCACTCATTTGGATTCTTCAGCATTTTGCCATTTATGCTAATTCTAGTATGCCACTGATTGTGTTCACTGACCACGGTCTTGGTATTCTTGAATGCTTTCATTCTGGCTTTTTTGGTTTGTGTTGCCTTTATTTTTCATGCCTCAACATATTACTTTCACACATCCACTTTTTGCATATACTACTGATTACTAACTGGTTCATACTGACATTGTTTGTTTGAGTTATGCTTTACATCTTATTTTTGATACCTTTATTGAATAAATTCTTGAGTTTCTGAAACTTAATTGTGCGTCCTCCTCTTTTTGTGATGGTCTCAAGCCAGACTGTTACACAGTTTAGTTCCAGCTTGTGCTTTCTTTTTAGCATCATTGTGGCATTTATATGCTACACAATGATATTTAAAACTGATAAATTCGGTAAAATACTTGTGAAACTAGCACTACAGTGTAAACAGAGAATATAAACAGCTGAGTTGCTCCAAGCGACTGTTACCTGACGTCATCGCATACATCACCACTGCAGGAAGCCCATCTAGCATTTTAAAGAAAATTCATTTTTCTCGAACACAATTTGGTCTCCAAAAATGAAAGTTTGATTTTTGAAATCTACGATTAATTTTACATAAAATTTGTTTGAAAATCAATCCTCTTTAGGATCACTTTCAAAGATAAATGCTCTGTACAAATAGATTTAGGTTAAAGTTAAGGCCTGGTCCCACAACACTGATAACTATACCTATAACTCCAACTATGATTATACAGTGCCTTGCAAAAGTATTCATATTTTTCCACCTTACAACCACGAACTTAAAAGTTTTTTTTTATTGAGATTTTATGTGATAGACCAACACAGAGTAGCACATAATTATGAAGTGAAACGAAAATGATAAATGGTCTTCAAAATTTTAAACAAATAAAAATCTGAAAAATGTGATGTGCATTAGTATTCAGCCCCCCTGCGTCAATACTTTATAGAGCCACCTTTTGCTGTAATTACAGCTGCAAGTCTTTTGTGGTATGTCTCTACCAGCTTTGCACATCTAGACACTGAAATTTTTGCCCATTCTTCTTTGCAAAATAGCTCAAGCTCAGCCAGATTGGATGGAGAGTGTCTGTGAACAGCAATCTTCAAGTCTTGCCACAGATGCTCAATGGGATTTAGGTCTGGACTTTGACTGGGCCATTCTAACACATGAATATTCTTTGATCTAAACCATTCCATTGTAGCTCTGGCTGTATGTTTAGGGTCATTGTCTTGCTGGAAGGTGAATCTCCTTCCCAGTCTCAAGTCTTTTGCAGCCTCCAACAGGTTTTCTTCCAGGATTGCCCTGTATTTAGCTCCATCTTCCCATCAACTCTGACCAGCTTCCCTGTCCCTGCTGAAGAAAAGCATCCCCATAGCATGATGCTGCCACCACCATGTTTCACAGTGGGGATGGTGTGTGCAGGGTGATGAGCAGTGTTAGTTTTCCGCCACACATAGCGCTTTGCATTTAGGCCAAAAAGTTCAACTTTGGTCTCATCTGACCAAAGCACCTTCTTCCACATGTTTGCTGTGTCCCCTACATGGCTTCTTATGCCTGTCTTTCAACAATGGCTTTCTTCTTGCCACTCTTCCAAAAAGGCCAGATTTGTGGAGTGTATGACTTATAGTTGTCCTGTGCACAGATTCTCCCACCTGAGCTGTGGATTTCTGCAGCTCCTTCAGAGTGATCATGGGCCTCTTGGCTGCTTCTCTGACCAGTGCTCTCCTTGCTCGCTCTGTCAGTTTAGGTGGACGGCCATGTCTTGTTAGGTTTGCAGTTGTGCCATACTTTTTCCATTTTTGAATGATGGATTGAACAGTGCTTCTTGAGATGTTCAGAGCTTGGGATATTTTTTTATAACCTAACCCTGCTTTAAACTTCTCCAGAACTTTATCCCTGACCTGTCTGGTGAGTTCTTTGGTCTTCATGATGCTGTTTGTTCTTCAGTGTTCTCTAACAAACCACTGAGGCCTTCACAGAACAAGTGTATTTATGCTGAGAGTAAATTACGCACAGTAGGACTCTATTAACTAATTAGATGATTTCTGAAGGCAATTGATTGCACTGGATTGTATTTAGAGGTATCAGAGAACAGGGGGCTGAATACTAATGCACACATTTTTTCAGATTTTTGTTTAAAATTTTGAAGACCATTTATCATTTTCGCTTCACTTCACAATTATGTGCTACTCTGTGTTGGTCTATCACATAAAATCTCAATAAAAAACTTAAGTTCGTGGTTGTAAGGTGGAAAAATGTGAAAAAGTTCAAGGGGTATGAATACTTTTGCAAGGCACTGTACCTATGCCTGAATTTGGTTCCAGTCTGGAGCAGTCACACCACAACTATAATCCCGATTATAATATCGCTTGGTCCTGGCACTCAGATAAATAAATGCAATTTAGGAATAGTCATGGAAGTTTCTTCCAAGTAGTAGCGCATTATTCCAGGTCATACTGTACAGCGTGGACTTCAAAACAACCCATGCACATACTCCGGTGGTTGATAAAATACAGCTAGGTCATGGATTACGGAAATATAATCAAGGATACAAAATACGGAGTGGTGACAAATTTTAATACAATGCATCATGAATGCTAATAATTTACGGATTGGTCATGGATGTTTCAGCATATTAGACATTTCAGAAATGCATATTAAGCATTTCTCTGCCTCTCCCTTCCCTTATCTTTTCTGCTTCTGCTGTCTCGTCTGTCTATTGTCTATACTTTTGAGAGACTCTCCGCACTGCTCTCCAAACTAAAAATCATGGAATTGATAAACTGATAACACTCCGATACTTCACGCAATTGAGACAATCTTCTCGATGGGTTTGGGGGAACCAGCCTGTCCTGCCGGAACGTTCGCAGCTGGCTACACGATGGATGCGTGGGAGAGGTGGCGGGTCGTGTGCCTGGCGGTTCTTTCTGTGGAGGACATTGAAGACATCTACCTATTCAGAACCATGATTACAGGACTTTTGCTGATTGGATTAGGCACTGACCTAGTTTATCGAGGAAATCAGAAAACAGTGACAGCTGTCCAAAGCCCCATAAAGCTGCCCGACATGATTGAAGCGGTGGGCAGAGCTGTCGGCACTCAGACTGTGGCTATTCAGAACTTGAACCGCAACATGGATAACATCATGGAGAAGCTTTTGGCTTTGCAAAACTTTGCAAAAGAAAATGGATCGATGCGGAGACCAGAATGGACAAACAGAGTAGTCATGTAAAGGAATGCGTCTACTTACCCCAAGACCAAACAATCCCAATCTTATCTGCTTTCGGCTCCCTCAGACAGCACTGGCCTTGGTCAAGGCCGTTGCTGGGACAACAACTCCCCCTGAAGGTCACTGCTGTGAGACTCTCTCGTATTCCTTCCCCCACTTCCCACGGTTGCCGCTTTTACCCCCAGTGTGACAAGTGGGTAAGCGCTGTCTTCGGCTGCAGGACCGGACTGCTTGTTTGCTCTGGGTTACCTATACCTCTGCCCCCTCGAGTCCCAAGTTTTCATGTTGTAAAGTGTACTGTGTTATTTTTGTGCTGAGGTGGTTTTTTCTAATGTTCCCACACTGTACTTCTCACAGGAGCATAGTGTGTGGGGTTGCTTTTTTTTTCTCCTCCCCTCATGTTACTCTATTTTTCATCCCTGTCTTCCTGTCCTGTCTACTCCGCCTGTGTCAATTGTATGTATGTGTATATGTACGGACGGACTGACGGCTAATTTCCCTGGTACTTGTGACTAAGTGACAATAGAGGGTTCATTCATTCATTCATATTACAGATTGGTTACGGATTTCATATGGATGATGCATCGTAGATAAAAAAAAAATTAAGAAGTTTAAAACAATTAAATATTTGGACTGCTGAAGTTCATACTTAAAACCTGCATTTATATGTTTACTTTATTAATTTACTGTTGATATTTCATGGAAAATCACGTATCCATGAATAAAAGATCTGTGTGTTATTTTTTTATTTTCCGTGAATCCGTATTCCCTGGCTTCATGATGGAACAAGGATGTACAAAGATACCCGGGGAAAATAGCATGTGCTCAGACGTCGTCACATGTAAACAATTACCTAATTAGTCAGATGTTTTATCGGATCAGGTCCAGGCCTAGAAAAATCGCTCCAGAAGCAATCTGACTGATACCAATAAACCCAGGCCTGGGCTATAGGTATCGTTATCGGTCTGGTGTGACTACCAACCACTTAACCCCTTCGGATATAATGTGTACACATGAAGTTCCATAGCATTTTTCCTTGTGTCCGAAGGAGATAAACTGCAGGGGACTGATTTATTTATAGTTAGCGTTATAGTTATCGGTATTGTGGGACCGGGCCTATAGTCTCATAGCTCTGGTGCAGAATAGAGAAGCGAATATGTTGACGACATTTGGGCTAAGCGAAAATTATGAATTGACTTGCATCGTTAACGGTTTGTATTTTGATTGGGCAGGTAGCGAGACGTCTGTCTCTTATTAAGCACCCAAAGTGTCGTGGGCTGAGTGGTGGACAAGCAGTCGAGCTTTTAGCGAAAGACGGAGATCGACTGCAGTTCCGGTTTAAATCACCGATGGGGCAGCGCTACGACTGTGACTTCTCCTTTGCTGGCATTCACAACCAAGTGATGTTGGCGATAAAGAAAAAAGAAAAGCAGGAGGGTAGTTATTTATCTCTTTATTTTGGATCCGGTTGCTGAATGATTCGTGATTCGGTTTACCTGAATTCTGAATGTTTTAGTGATGCTGTGTTTCCTGGCAGGTGTTGAGCCAGGGCAGTTATTATCCTGTGTGCAGGACATCGCTGCAGCAGCGCAGCACACCGTAGCCTCACACATCGCCAAACGCACACACAGGGCCATTTTATTCTGCAAAACCCATGGACTTTTACCACAAAACAACCCCACTCTGGTAAGTTCACCACGTGGCAGGGTTCCACAGTGGCATTTAGCTTTTTAAATCAACTCCAGATTGGTTTAATCGCGTTGGAATTTCAAAAGAGTTTGGTTAATTAATCTCTCTCTCCCTCTCTCCCTCCCTCCCTCTCTGTCTCTCTCTCTCGTGCATGGTGCCCTCTGTAGGTCGTATCAGGAGGTGTAGCAAGCAACGAATACATAAGAGAGACACTGAGGATCATCACCAATGCCACGGGATTGCAGTTACTCTGTCCTCCTGCTAAATTCTGCACAGATAACGGAGTGATGATTGCATGGTATGGAGAGAACATCCTCTGACATGGTTGTAACCTTCAGGGCACTCTTGCAATGTAAAAATGTCTGATACGGTGTCATGGTTGCATCCGATGTCACATCTGCCTCATAAGATATGCAAGATATGAAATGGTGGTCAGCTGACCACGCGCGGCACGATGGCGTAGTGGTTAGCGCTGTCGCCTCACAGCAAGAAGGTTCCGGGTTCGAACCCAGCGGCCGGCCGAGGGCCTTTCTGTGTCGAGTTTGCATGTTCTCTCCGTGTCTGCGTGGGTTTCCTCCGGGTGCTCCGGTTTCCCCCACAATCCAAAGACATGCGGTTAGGTTGACGTGGAGCGGCCTTGGGCTGAGGTGCCCTTGAGAAAGGCACCTGACCCCTGACTGCTCCCCGGGCGCTCTGGTGTGGCTGCCCACTGCTCTAGGTGTGTATGCGTGTGTTCACTGCTTCAGTTGGGTTAAATGCAGAGGATGAATTTCACTGTACTTGAAGTGTGCATGTGACAAATAAAGGTTTCTTCTTCTTCTGAGGTCACTGTTCACGAAGCGTTACTAGCACTGTGGTGCCTTCTAGTCGTTAAAATGCCCTACGCTTGCATTGTTTTGCACTGTTCGGATCAAATAAACCGTGAAACTGATAATTTCTTCCGGGTTCCCCATGAAGTGATAAAGGGTGAAAGAGCAAAGGATTTTACCAAAAGATGATGAGAAAGGTGGCTCTTTCTCACTGCGATGGAAGGGAGCAGAGTCGAAGAACGCTTGAGTTTGCAGTGATCACTTCATGAAAGATTCATAAATTCCTCTGATTTATTTCATTTGGATTCGCAAATCACTGACTTTGCTCACCATTTTCCATTATTTCGTGATGTTTTGAAGTTCAGGAGATGCTCAATTTTTCAGATGTGTCTTTGTTACTGTTTGATTGTGGTCACCATATTGTAAACTAACGCATACGTTCTCACTTTTATTTATCAGGATGTCCTAGCAATCTTTACAAAGATGATGATGTAGATTGGGCTCCTACACTGAACTAGAGAGATAAGATAATCAAGACTATCCATGGAAACACAAAAGCAGAGCTCACAAGTTAACAGCACGAAACTGCTTCCCCGGCCATGCAGTTACAGCAAGCCGTGATAACTTCTCCATCCTATTTTACCAATACCCAGGCCTTTAAATGCCTTTTAATCTTTGTGAATAATTTATTTACCTGGAAGAGAAGAGCAGGGAGGATTTAGAATCGAGTGTCTGTGGTTTGTTTACACCCGATACTAAAACTTGTAGTGTCCTATCAACCATTGCAAAGACGCGTACAAAAAGCCCATAAATGCTACTTATCTGGGAATAAACGATGCAGGTAGTGTCCTGATCCCCAGATCTTTAACCAGCCACATATAAAAAAAAAGTTGCACGCCTCCATGCTCTTCCAGGTTTTCGTCTGTTTGTCCGTGTAGAACGATGTCTGCAGCACCAGGTAGTTTGAGATGTCGGAGAACTCAACGGATGGACAATTTTCCAACTCACAGGAAAAATCCTTCTTTGATAGCGTGTAAGGATCTCTCCTATCTCAAAGAGCAATTTTCTGAAGGGATCTTAACTGTGCATTGGCCTCTAAACTGCGAAAATAGTCAGAGGTGGTTTCACTAGCTTTCTGCGTAATGGCAGCCAAATCGGACTCCCTAACCACCACTTCATTCACCGGAAGTAAACTAGCAAGCTAAAATCATGTGACTGAGTAGGCATCAGGAAAGTAAAATTACTAGTACGCATTCCATGAAAAGTTGTTACTTGGAATTTCCAATCTCAGACTAGGCCCTATGCCCCTTATTTCGGAAAGTCAAGAAGGTCTCCTCAGCCTCAATGTTTAAAAAATTATTTCATAGATGTTCAACAATGTTAAATGTAATCAGAAATGGTTAAAAATTCAGTGTGTTGTTCTTTAATAAGTAAAATTTTGTAATCACTGGCAAACTGCTGTAGTATAAGAGGAATAAAACACTTCAGGATTTGCTGTTATAGTAAATTATTCAACCTTGTTTGTTTTTTATTCCTTACTAAGCCTATAACTAAGAGTCAAGTAAGAAACCTTGGTGTTATCCTGAATCCAGATTTAAATTTTCACAGCCACATCAAATCAGTAGCTTCATCTGCTTAAGCCACACTCACAACCTGACGTAAATGTTTTGGACACGCACAGGTCGCAGGGTTTGGTAGCTCACAGCCGTGCCGCAGGGTCGTGGTGAACCCGGGGGAAAGTCTGGGGGAGGAGTATGGGGAAAGTACTTGTCAAATACAGGTTGCATACCTGACTTCCTCGAGGCATGGGAAAAATTGCGCCATTAGCCTGTGGAAAGCGTATGTCTGACGCAAGTGATCAGTGAGTGTGGAGTGCGTGTGACTTGCATTTTACTAGTTTCCTGTGCTAAGAGTATGGGCTAAGAGTATGGGCTGCACTTGTGAAACATGTGTGACGCACGTGATTAGCATGTGACAATCACTCATGACTTGCGTGTGACGCAAGCCAGGAGTGGGTATAAAAACAGCGTGTCTCCAGCATTCTGCATCTGTCTTTCGGCTGAAGAACAGTATCGCTTCATACTGCTCCTCAGCTTCTATCATCTGCCTATAAGGGTCCAACACCCTCAGTCGTTGCGGCGGTATGGTGACAGCCATCTTCTTCCCTTCTACAATGCTACACGTTACATGATCGGTTCCTTGGTTCCTCCTCAATATATATACCCAGAGTCTTGCCCCTCGTGTCGCATGCGCTGTGCGCACGCCACACATAGGGGTAGAAAGTGAGATGTACTTCTGTCTTGGGGGCCACACAAATAGCAAGTGTGGAGTACTTGTGTAGTACTTCTGAGGCGCGTCACTCGTACAATGACTGTGCGTCACTTGTGCGTCTTACTGTCATCGCAAAGCTCCGACTAGCCGCGCTCCTGACTTGGTTCAGGCGTACAAAAGGAGTATGGGTCCCATATGTAGTGTACGCATTCTTGATTTTTCGCAAGACCTGTAGAATTTGTATGTGCAGGACCAAAAGTCTTCACAGCCAGTCTGCGACCTTCTACGGTGCTGAACACACGTGAGTGTTGAGTAAGTCTCAAGCACGGTTTTGCCAAATTTTTTACCGTAGACCACCTGTAGTAGCACGTACGGCGGGTTGTGAGAGAGCCTTTACTACCACTTAAAAAAAACATTCCTGGAGTCAGAGGAATAATATCAAAGGAAGACCTTGAAAAGCTTGCCCACACCTTTATTTTCAGTAGATTAGATTACTGCAATGGTCTCTTCATAAGCCTTTCAAAACAACCTGTTCAGCATCTTCATCTTATTCAGAATGCCGCCACTAGGGTCCTGACAGGAACTAGGAAATATGGCCACGTTATTCCAGTTCTAAAATCTTTACACTGGCTACCTGTGAGTCAGAGAATTTATTTCAAAATCTTGCTGCTTATGTATAAATCACTCTGCAGCTCAGGGCCCAAATGTATCTCTGACATGCTTGTGACTTATGAACCTTCTAGGACCTTGAGGACATCTGGGGCTGGTCTACTGACCGTCCCAAGGGTTAGAGCAAAACACAGTGAAGCAGCGTTTTGTTATCATGCAGCACAAACCTGAAATAACCTCCCAGATGATGTGAGACAAGCCCCGACTCTAACCAATTTTAAGACAAAACTAAAAACATTTTTTACACTGCCTATTCCACCCTGTAATGACTACTATTTTATTCCTCTTTTTAACTCAATTTTAAATCATTTTAAATCTTTTATTCTAGCTAGGCATATCAGGCACTTGCTGGCCGTGCTGTGAAAATTGTGCATGCAGACACTCATCTAAGTTTCCAAATCTGTCATTGCTTAACTCTTGAATATTTTCTATCATGAATATTATCATTAAAAAGCTTACGATTTCTGCTTTCCCAAGAAATTTATCTCCTCAAGATCTGTTTGGGGGTAACGGCAGGTTGAAGTTGGTACAACAGAGTACACTCCCTACTTGCGTGATGTCAGGAGACTGCCGTTGCTTTTTGAGTCACAAGCTCTCTCTCTCTTCTGATCAGTTTCTGACTGGATTACTTGTGAATATCAATCAGATAACTTTTATAGGGATGTTCTCTCGCTCTCACTGTTTCTGATGAAGTATTCAGCAAAATTTTCCATCAACTAGTTTTGATGTTTCACGGGAGATTTTGAGGTGAGTTTTCATAGCTTTACCTACTTATTTTTTTTTCAAATCAAACTGATTCATGTAAATAAGTAACTATTTTAGAATATAACTGTAGTTGTTTTGATGAAAAATATTGAGATCTTAGTGATCAGAATGATATTTTAAAAAAACGAAAGTCAGAAACGCGAGTGTCGGTTTCAATTCAATGAAATGGAATTGTTTATTGGATGTGGCTCACAATTTTTTCGAGGTTCGCCTTGAAAGCTGTGAATATTAATCAAAATAATCATTTATATTCTTTCATATAAACACTAGTAGGGCCTACTTAGAAATACAAAGGCCAAAAGAGCACAAAGAGGGGATTAGAAATAATATTTTATTACTTTTTTATTTTGATAGAGAGGGGCGGCACAGTGGTGTAGTGGTTAGTGCTGTCGCCTCACAGCAAGAAGGTCCGGGTTCGAGCCCCATGGCCGGCGAGGGCCTTTCTGTGTGGAGTTTGCATATTCTCCCCGTGTCCGCGTGGGTTTCCTCCGGGTGCTCCAGTTTCCCCCACAGTCCAAAGACATACAGGTTAGGTTAACTGGCGACTCTAAATTGACCGTAGGTGTGAATGTGAGTGTGAATGGTTGTCTGTGTCTATGTGTCAGCCCTGTGATGACCTGGTGACTTGTCCAGGGTGTACCCCGCCTTTCGCCCATAGTCAGCTGGGATAGGCTCCAGCTTGCCTGCGACCCTGTAGAACAGGATAAAGATAATGAGATGAGATGAGATTTAGAAAAAGTGCCCCCCTATTTTAAAAATAATTATTTATTAAAACACGTTTTTGAAATTCAATTATCTATCTACAGAGTAAAGTGATAGGCTTTAGAAAGTAAACAACTTGTGTGTTAGCATTACTAGCAGGTCAGCCTAGCTCGCGTTTTCGCCTGTGTGCTATTCAGTTTAGTGATGTACTTAATTTGTTTCTTTTAGTTTTACGGAAATCGAGGATGAACACATCTGTACAAGTTTGAAGTCTTCAGTAAAGATCCACAATCTAAACCATTCGCTATCTGTCTATTTTTTGATACATCACTAGGGCAGAATAGTTCCATTCATTGCTTGGGAATATACTTTCAGAAAAGATGGTTTAGATGGTTGAATCCGTTTTCCTTGATGGTACAATAGCTCAATACATATTTGACAAGATAACTTGATTTGTGAGTCTTTCTTGAGCGTAAGTAAAAATGATTTCTACGATTTGCTTAAACTGCTGCATCGACAACCTATGCCCCCCTCCTGGAACCTATGCCCCTCCTTTGCCACCCAAAGGAAAAATCTCTGGAGATTTTTCTGTCTCTCTAGCGATATTCTCTTGTTCATGGTTTTTGCGTGAGCGTTTTTCTGGTTCATGTTTTTTTTTTTTTTTCACTAAGGGTCTTTTTCTTATTTATGGTTTTTTGTGCTAGCATTTTTGTCTCTGCCTGTCTCGTGTTTTTGTCAAGATGTTTGTTGGGTTGTTTTACAATCAGGGTATGCAAGCTAAAAATCACATTTAACACTTATTATCTTCAATATCAAAAGGCTTGACTAAATAAACTTGGTTGTTTATTGTAGCCCTGTGATAGCTCTATTTACCATGCAAAAAAAAAAAAATTTGGTGATAACGTTATTTTTGGTGAATGTATGGCAATATATGTCATATTTAGCAAAATTACTCGTGTCATTTAGAAAAAGTGTGGGCGGCACGATGGTGTAGTGGTTAGCGCTGTCGCCTCACAGCAAGAAGGTCCGGGTTCGAGCCCCGTGGCCGGCGAGGGCCTTTCTGTGCGGAGTTTGCATGTTCTCCCCGTGTCCGCGTGGGTTTCCTCCGGGTGCTCCGGTTTCCCCCACAGTCCAAAGACATGCAGGTTAAGTTAACTGGTGACTCTAAAATTGACCGTAGGTGTGAATGTGAGTGTGAATGGTTGTCTGTGTCTATGTGTCAGCCCTGTGATGACCTGGCGACTTGTCCAGGGTGTACCCCGCCTTTCGCCCGTAGTCAGCTAGGATAGGCTCCAGCTTGCCTGCGACCCTGTAGAACAGGATAAAATGGCTAGAGATAATGAGATGAGATTTAGAAAAAGTGCTTTTTTGACCACAGGTAGCTCCAAAAGGGATGCACTTAAATCATTCTTTATACCATAAAACAAATATTTGGTTCCATATCATTGGAAACATAGTTAAGTTTTAATGTTGAATGCCAGTAAGTTTTCAGACTATTTTGATCAAATTAGTATGTAATTGTGTCAAAAAATAATGTCCTCTCTGAGACAGCTAATTTTTCAATATAAAATAACATATCTAAAATGATTATTTTCATCCTAAAATGTGGTCAAGATATTGGGACATAAATATTAGAGACAACTAACACAAAGCTTACAGCCTTATATTTAAAAGCACTATGGAAGTAGTGGATTCTGAATTGTCAAAAAAAATGTCCTCTCCGAGAATCACTTCATTTGTTTCTCCCAGCCCTGCTTAAAGCGACACTTAATCTTCTTTATCTTATAGCCGATTACACAAAACTACCATACACATATGTCAAAAAATTACCTGAAATCTGTTCTTTAACTTGTCCTTCACTTAAAAACTGGTACAAGAACCAGTTTGAATCAATTTGAATTTTGGACCCCTGTGACACAAACTTTGTACCCTGATTGTAAAACAGCCCTGTTCTCATTTTGCCCGGACTATTTTTGCCATTTGTTTTTTGTCCTGTTTGTTTACCTTTTGCCACGCCCTTTCTTCCCTGTACTAAATCATCTTATTTATTGGGTTACTGTCTGTGTTGTGCTTTTGGATCCAACTCACCACATCTCACCCCCCATAACAATCTCTCATTCGGTAATGAGGCCCATTTTGGACCATGTGATCCTAATACAGACTATTATGGCAGTTTTCTAAAAATTAAGCCGTTTTTTTCAATCTTTGATTTGTGATATCTCAAGAACGGAGAAACATATTTTAATTCTGTAAAAAGTATGTTCTGAATTCAATGAGACCAGTTTCAAGCAGTCTGGACTGAATTTGAATTTTCCCCAATATGCCTATTCTTGCACTTCTTGTCTGCACATTTGCTGTTTTTAATGAACTTTGCATTTAAATTCTATTTTAAATTGTAAATCAATTTTACCTTTTTATATTTTTACTTTTTACTCTTTTATTGTAAATCTGTATTCTTTGTCATGTTCTCCATTTTACTGCTCTGTAAAGCACTTTGAGTTGCCTGAGTGTATGAAATGTGCTATACAAATGAAATTGCCTTGCCTAAGCCTAGAAACACTTAAAAAGGACAAACTGTACCTTTTAAACAGTGTCTCTTTTGTCTTCAGGAATGGTGTGGAGAGACTAAAGCAGGGAAAAGGTGTCGTGTCTCACACTCAGGACGTCACCTATGAGCCAAAGTGAGTCCTAGATATATTTCTGTAATCGATTGAGACACACAGCTCATCGTGATCATTTTTATTCACTTTGTGGATGGTGTGTACACTGTTTTGTCTCAGAGCGCCACTGGGCAGAGATATACGTGCAGAGGTGAGAGACGCGACCATCAAGCTTCCCGTGTTAAAACTAAAGACAAAAAGCTAGAATTTCATTTGAGTGTAACTGTCATTTAGAAAATAAAATGAACACATGCAAAAAAAAAAAGTGTTTTTATTTTTAAATGTGTGGTAATGAGAGAGAGTGTGATGAATTGATCTTTAAGAATGAACCCAGACACCAGTCCAGCCTGGAATCACTGATCTGAGAGCAGTCATGGGTCATTATTAAGGCTCTGTTTCCACACATGGAATCGAATCGCAGGAGGACTCGTCAGCACGTCGCGTTCCAGGATCAGCCGTCCAACCCCTGCGAGGATGCAGCTCCGGGGCTACGTGGATTCTGTTACAGGTGTATGATGTGTTCCTTCTTTTAGGTGTACCTGGAATGAGTTATGAAAGGACAGGAGTTAAATAGATTTTGCAGTGTGTGTATGAACAGAAGCTGCTTCATTACTGGGATGATGCAGTATGTGCTGACAGTTAAAGTTAATAACAAATCGGCTTTTTCTTAATCTTATATTTGTACTCCCTCCATTTGCTTCTCTTTTCTTTATATTTCAGCAGTCTGTAAAAACTGAGCTCTGACTTCCTGTTAAATCTGTTTGTAGAGTCAGTCACACAACAGCTCTCTCACATTTTTAGATCTGTTTTTGCAGCATTAGAGCTGTTACTTCCGCCTACAGTGAAGTCATGTGCATTCTCACTATTATATATTATTAAACTAGTGGTAATTACATGTCCTCTGCTGTCTAAACAACACAATTACAGTGAGGAAATTTGAAGCGATTACGCTTCTGATCACGATTTGTTCCTCATTTCATCAATTTGAATTGTCAAATTTGTATTGCAATTTATTGTCACACGATATATCATTACGGGACAAGTGGAGAAAAAAAGAGAGCCAAGAACCAGCAAAGAAGAGTAATAAAACAAAGTATTACAGTATATGTCTGTATTTTCCTCTGCTGACAAGATTCTTTGTCAAATAAATGTTACAGTAATGAGTCACTGTACTGAGTCACCATGTTGATTATTTTCCTATAAACACATGCATGAATGTCAGTGTAATCCATTCCTGTATGCTTTATTGACAGAAGGACTGAGTATTTGGATGTCTGAATAATGATGAACCACTTAATGTACGAGGGTACTTCAAAAAGTTCTCGGCCTCACCCAGAAACAAGGGGCATAACTGTATGCTATAAATGGTTATATTACTGTCTGCAAAAACTCAAATATATGTTGTAATTTTTTTGAAGGTAATGCCCTTTGAAATTCTGTAGGTGAGAGGGAAACCAAAAAAATGGACAAGAAAGAAGCCAGAGCTGTGACCATATATCAGCATAAAAAGGGAATGACCCCAAGGAAATCCACAAAGACATGGACAACACAGAGTCGTCACTCAGGGTCCACTACATTGAGACTGTGTCTGTTCCCCGAGCTCAACAAAAAAGTAGAAATAGTCAGAGTTTGTTCCAGTAACCTAATCAATATAAAATTAGATCATACTAACTGTACAGCCGCTGCCAGCACCTTTGATCTAAAGGTGGGGCTATTAAATATTAGGTCTCTTACATCTAAAGTGCTAATGGTTAATGAACTCATTACTGATCAGGAGTTTAATGTACTTTAACTGAAACATGGATTAAGCTAAATTAACATATAGCATTAAATGAAGCGAGTCCTCCTGGATACAGTTATATACACCAGCCTCGTCTAACTGGCAGAGGAGGAGGCGTCGCGGTTATTTATAATGATTATCTAGGTGTAACACACAAACCTAGTTATAAATTTAATACATTTGAAGTTCTTCATACTCATATAATGTATGTAGCCTCGAAAAATAGGTCTACCCAGTTAATTCCATTACTTATTGTTTACAGGCCCCTGGGGCCATATTCTGAGTTTCTTTCTGAATTTGCAGATTTTCTCTCAGATCTGGTTATTTCCTTAGACAAAGCTTTAATTGTTGGAGATTTTAATATTCACTTCGATAACCCAGAAGACCCTTTGAAAACAGCATTTGTGTCCATTTTAGATTCAGTAGGGATTAATCAGAATGTCATAGGACCGACCCATAATGGTGGTCACACCCTCGATCTAATACTAACATTCGGGTTAAACGTAGAAAATATAGTCACACTTCCACAGTCTAAAGTTATCTCAGATCATTATCTCATCTCATTCAAAATATGTCTTAGTAATATGTGCACCTCACCATGCTACTGTATTAAACGTACATTCACATCAACTACTGCACAGAGCTTTTTACATGATCTCCCAGAGTTATCAACTTTGATCAGGTCACTGTCAGCTCCTGCAGAACTTGATCAGACAACTGAATGCTTAGAGTCAACGGTCCGCCATACTTTAGATAATGTAGCTCCTCTTAAATGGAAAATGGTCAGAGACAAAAAATTAGCACCCTGGTATAATGATGACACTCGCACTTTAAAACAGACCATTCAAAAATTGGAATGTAAATGGCATCAAACAAAATTGGTAGTGTTCAAATTAGCATGGAAGGAGAGCTTCCTGAAGTATAGAAAAGCTCTTAGTGCTGCGAGATCAACATATCTCTCCTCCCTAATAGAAGATAACAAAACTAATCCTAGATTCCTATTTAATACTGTAGCAAAATTAACCAGGAATAAGTCCACTATAGACACATGCACACCTGTAGTATGTAGTAGCAACGACTTCATGAATTTTTTAAATGACAAAATTGAGAATATCCGACAAATTCAAACTACTAACTTAAGGTCAATGTAAGTGACCTTGTAATTAACGATATAACTGTATCAGATTAGCACATTAGAATGTTTTACTCCCCTAAAAGAAACTGAATTACTTTCATTAATCTCAGCATCAAAAGCCTCAACTTGTGTACTAGATCCCTTACCTACACGTTTATTCAAACAGATAATACCTGAAGTAATTGAACTGCTTCTAAAAATAATAAATTCTTCTCTTAGGATTGGCTATGTACCCAAATCCTTTAAACTAGCAGTTATCAAACCCCTGATTTAAAAAAACTGACCTTGATCCCTGTCAGCTGTCCAATTATTGGCCAATATCAAACCTCCCCTTTATCTCCAAGATCCTTGAAAAAGCTGTGGCACAGCAGTTATGCTTATATTTACATAGGAATAACATCCATGAAATGTTTCAGTCAGGATTTAGACCTCATCATAGCACAGAGACAGCTCTGGTTAAAGTAGTAAACGACCTACTGTTGGCTTCTGATCAGGGCCGTGTCTCGCTGCTTGTGTTGCTTGACCTTAGTGCAGCATTTGAGACCATTGATCATTCCATTCTTCTGGATAGACTAGAAAATGTTGTGGGAGTTAAGGGAACGGCCCTCTCCTGGCTCAGGCCTTATTTAACTGATCGCTATCAGTATGTTGATGTAAATGGTGATTTTTCTAGACATACTGAGGTAAAGTTTGGTGTTCCACAAGGTTCTGTCTTGGGTCCACTGCTTTTTTCTTTATATATGTTACCTCTGGGGGGTGGCATGGTGGTGTAGTGGTTAGCACTGTCGCTTCACAGCAAGAAGGTCCGGGTTCGAGCCCCGTGGCCGGCGAGGGCCTTTCTGTGCGGAGTTTGCATGTTCTCCCCGTGTCCGCGTGGGTTTCCTCCGGGTGCTCCGGTTTCCCCCACAGTCCAAAGACATGCAGGTTAGGTTAACTGGTGACTCTAAATTGACCGTAGGTGAGAATGTGAGTGTGAATGGTTGTCTGTGTCTATGTGTCAGCCCTGTGATGACCTGGCGACTTGTCCAGGGTGTACCCCGCCTTTCGCCCGTAGTCAGCTGGGATAGGCTTGCCTGCGACCCTGTAGAACAGGATAAAGCGGCTACAGATAATGAGATGAGATGTTACCTCTGGGTGATATTATTTGTAAACATTGTATTAGTTTCCACTGTTATGCTGATGACACACAGTTGTATGTTTCTGCAAAACCTGATGAGAGACACCAGCTTAATAGAATTGAGGAATGTGTAAAGGACATTAGACACTGGATGCTTATTAACTTCCTTCTGCTTAACTCTGACAAGACTGAAGTACTTGTACTAGGACCACATGCAGCTAGAAGTAAGTTTTCTGATTACACAGTAACTCTGGATGCCCTTTCCGTTTCTTCACGTGCAGCATTAAAAGACCTTGGGGTGATTATTGACCCCAGTCTTTCATTTGAAACTCACATTGATAACATCACCCGGATAGCTTTCTTTCATCTCAGAAATATTGCTAAGATAAGAAATTTAATGTCACTACATGATGCGGAAAAACTAGTTCATGCTTTCGTTACCTCCAGGTTGGATTATTGTAATGCCTTACTGTCTGGATGTTCCAATAAGCGCATAAACAAGCTTCAGTTAGTTCAAAATGCAGCAGCCAGAGTCCTTACTAGAACTAGAAAATATGATCACATCACCCCTGTCTTATCCACACTGCATTGGCTCCCAATCAAATTTCGTATTGATTATAAAATACTACTATTGACCTTTAAAGCACTGAATGGTCTCGCACCACAGTACCTGAGTGAACTTCTAGTCCTTTATGACCTGCCACGCCTACTTAGATCAAAAGGTGCAGGCTATCTGCTGGTACCTCGTATAGTGAAGGCTACATCAGGGGGCAGAGCCTTTTCTTACAAAGCCCCACAGTTATGGAACAGCCTTCCAAGTAATGTTCGGGAATCGGACACAGTCTCAGCATTTAAGTCTAGGCTGAAAACATATCTGTTTAGTCAAGCCTTTTGTTAATGGTGTTTATGAGGTAAAGGTGTAGATCTGGAGGGTCCTCAGACATGGAGTGTTTTCGTAAACTGGGATGTATGGATGCTGTCAGTCCCCACTCGCTTGCTCACTCGAGTTTGTTGACGGTGTAGTGGCTGGCTGCTTTATGTCCTGGGGCTCCTTGCCTGTGTTACCTTCTGGCTCTCCCCTTTTAGTTATGCTGTCATAGTTAGTTTTGCTGGAGTCCCTGCTTGTACTCAGCGCAAAATGTATACTGTTCCTACTTATTCAGGTGACATTGGGCATACATAACAACCTGTGTTTTCTCTCCCCCCCCCATCTGTCCCTCTGAGTTACATGTCGGTCCTGGGATCGAGATGCTGACCTCTTCTGCTCCTCAGACTTGCCTGATCCATCCTGGTGCCCTGTGTCTGGTTGGAGTCTCATTGCATCGCTCCTGTGGAGAACGGCCCCATGTGTACAGTTGAAAGTCACACCTGGAGGATGCTCTGGACACTTACAGTAATGCTTTTATGGCTGAGGACTACAGTTGACTTGCTAACTTTAGGACTGCAGTTGTCATGAACAGTTTTGCACTCAAGTTTCCATCAATGAAGAATTTATAACATCAACAAAACTGACTTCATGTTAAAATTGTTAATGTTAGTCATGTTGTCTGTTGTTGTCCAAATGAGGATGGGTTCCCTTTTGAGTCTGGTTCCTCTCGAGGTTTCTTCCTCATGTCGTCTGAGGGAGTTTTTCCTTGCCACCGTCGCCACAGGCTTGCTCATTGGGGATAGATTCGGGATAACATTAGCTCGTGTTTTAAGTCGTTCAAATTCTGTAAAGCTGCTTTGCGACAATGATTATTGTTAAAAGTGCTATACAAATAACCTTGACTTGACATTTGGTGAGGACTCCCCTTGCTATTCATCCATAAAGAAAGGAGTTTCTTTACAGTTTCAAGCAGGGCACGGAGAGCACCAAAGATGACCCACAGTCAGGACGCCCAAAATCAGTGACCACGGACAATCAAGTGGAGGCCGTTCACTGCATGGTCATGAATGATAGACGTGTAACTGTCCAACACATAGCAGAAACCATGTTGGCTCAGTTCATGTTGTTTTGACTGA
Source organism: Neoarius graeffei (assembly GCF_027579695.1). Lineage (NCBI taxonomy): Eukaryota > Metazoa > Chordata > Actinopteri > Siluriformes > Ariidae > Neoarius > Neoarius graeffei. The sequence continues at coordinate 13,039,768 of NC_083577.1, forward strand.
CATCTTGGGGATGAGCAAACTGTCTGCAAGATGGGTGCCCCGAATGTTGACACCAGATCAAAAGTTGAACAGACTGGAAATTTCAAGGACACTTTTGGTTTATTTTCAGGTTGATCCAGCCAAGTTCCTGAGGAGATTTGTGACCCAAGATGAGACATGGGTTCACCACTTTGCTCCTGAGTCAAAGAATCAAAGGAAACAATGGAAATGCACCAGTTCTCCGCCTCCCAAAAAGTTCAAGCAAGTGGCATCTGTCAGCAAGGTGATGGCTTCTGTGTTTTGGGACAGTGAGGGAGTGCCATGACTGATTTCTTGCAAATGGTTCAACCCATTAATGGGGACTACTTTTATCAGAATTGCGACAACTGAAAGAAGCAATCAAAGAAGAAAGGAGAGGAAAGCTTCGAGCTGGCATGCTGTTGCTCCAGGACAATGCGCCTGTTCACACAGCACAGGTGGCAGGGGCAGAAACAACCAGATGTGGCTTTGAACTGTTGCCCCATGCACCTTACTCACCCGACCTGGCACCATATGACTTCTTTCCGTTTCCCAAACTGAAATCCCACTCACGTGGTTACCATTTTCAGAGTGATGATGAAGTCATCCATGCTGTTGAGGAGGATCTGAAGGCTCAAGATATGACCACCTTCTACAAAAGGATAGAGGAGCTTCAACATCAGTGAACCAAGTGCGTTGAAGTTAAAGGAGACAGTGTTGAAAAATAATGCAAGAGCAATCTTTCTCCTGTGTCGCTTTCTGGGTGAGGCTGAGAACTATTTTGAAGTACGCTCGTAAATAAATAAAACTGAAAGAAAATGGATTGTTTATAAGTTAAATCACTTACTTTATTAAAGCACTGATGGACAGTTGGACTCCCTCTTGCCTCCAAACTGTACAGAAGATCATTTAATAATTGCCATTTAATGGTTGAATTGTTCAATTTAAGATAAGCTACATTTTAGGCACATAAACAAAAAAGCGGTGCTAATGAAATACAGTGTAGACCCCTTAAACCTCCAGCTTAATAGTTTGTTATACATTTTAAGCCACAGTATACAGTAACACGGCACTGCTGAATTCTTAAATCTGATTGGTCAGAAGATCATTCATTTTCAATAACAGCATCGTTCTAATATGTTACTGTTTCTATAGTAACAGCTCGTTTGCAGGGATTTGAATGAGATGCTTTTTAATACAAAAAATGTGTTGCTTGTTAACAAAGATGTATAATTAAATTTTTTCATGAAATCAAGTCGTACATGAGCTGATAGATGGCTATAAGCCATGTATGATGAGATTGAGTGGAATAACTGTTTTATTCTATTCACATTCACTGGATTTTGAGAAACAGAGCATTTTTGTTATTTTTTGCAAATTCGATAAATAAAAACTTTAGACAAAACGTCTGCCAAAATCTTTTCCTCTTAGGTGGACTTCTTAAAAACTTATCGATGGCTGCACAAATTGACTTTAGTGTTGGTTTTGTTTGGGGGTTTTTTTTTCGTAGAAAGTGCCATCTTGCTGTCGTGCCGAAGTAATTAAATTTCTCTACTCATGGTATCATGCATAGCTTTAGACATTTACTTAATTCTTCCTTGGATATTTCAGTTCTGTAATTTTCAAAGTTCTTTGAGCTTTTTAACCAGTCTAAAAACATTCAACAAATTTTAATGCTTAAAGATGAAGAATGTAAACAAACCGGTGAAATGACAGTTGCAATTTGTGAAAAATGCTATAATAATAATAATTCTTAAAAAATAAAAAAAGATACGTTCTTTTTTATTTTTGAGGGTTTTGTTTTCAAGTAGGGTTTTTATTTAATCCTCGGTTGGTTCAGCGATACGCTCCACCAGTTTGTTTTTTTCTACTCATGGTATCATGCACGATTGCTCATATCCAATAATTACTGATATAATGAAACTGAAACGTTTATTAAACCTTTATGGAAAGAGACTCCAGTGTCAGTGCTTTGTAACAGTCAGTGAGTTTTCCAACATCGTCAGACAGAGGAGTGTACAATTTTGCCGTTTCTCAGTAACATAAGCTATAAAAAAGCAAGTTTTTTTTGTCTTTTTGATCTAAGAGATGGGGGGGGAAGAAGCTAGGGAAGGAACGATCGTTTATGGCTGATAACATAAGTGAGAACAGGAATTAACTTGTCTTGATGTTGCACAACATTAATTGAAACTATAAACGGATAAAAGTGCAACGTGTCATTCATTTGTAAATAAAAAATTGTAATCACTGGTGAACTGCTGTGGTATAAGAGTGTGGTAAAACACTTCAGGATGTGCTGTTATCAGAAAACAATACACTTCATGGCGGTAACAGTAACTCCGCTCAGGTTACTCACCCCCAACCTTGATTATTTTCTTGTAACAGCACACCCTGCAGTATCTTATTCCTTACTTAGTAACTACAGGAAAAGAAATAAGAACAGTATGTAATTACAATTAGGTTGAATTTCTGTAATTAAGTCTGAACAGAACAATATATTAAAACAGTTAATGTATCTAATTAATCTGCAATTTCATTCCAATTGAATTTGTTCTTACTATGTGACAAATCAGTGTTACAGAAATCCACACCAAGACCAAAACCTTGAATGAGAATGAAACCCTTTGAATGAACAATGGAGTTAATACCTGAGTGACGGAAGGCCTGATTTTCTCTGTCTTTTGAACTCAGATGTGAACTTGTGGCATATTTTGGCATCTTTGGCTAAATAATCCTTCAGCGCTCTGTATGTCAATGGATTTTTCCTGCATTCCACCAACAAGAGGCGATGTGCAAACCGGTTGAAGCTCAGGTAACCAAGGGCACTGGCACAGGTCGTACGTACCTAGGTGAAGATTAAGTGCCATCTTGGGGCAATTAATGAATCCAAACAAGAAAAGTGGGTTTATTAATGTATCAGTTTAATTATATCAGGTTTACCTCCTCATCCTCAGAGTACAGATGGGCGGAGAGGTGTTCTATTGCTCCCATCGTCACAACAGCATCTGGGATACCTGCTCTGGTGTGGGCCAGGCTGGCCAGGAACTCAGCTGGAGTCACGTAAAGCAAAGAAAATTTAAGGGTGGTGTTCATAGGACGAAATACAACCTAAATGTATAAGCCCTTCCTTATACAGTACATATTATTTATATTTATAAAGCTGCCTTCTTTTAACAAACCCCCGCATTTACCTTGTGTTTTAACACTTTCCAGGCTAATGGGTGACTTTGTAGGTCAGTGGCATGCCAGATTCACATAATGATATAATGCCATGTAGTGATAATGTCAATATGAACACCTGCTGTTATAAGAGCACAAACATTCATGTAGGTGTCATGGAGCCCAATGGTCTCCTTGTTACCAATGTTGTTAATGTTATATTACCTCTGCCATTGTTGTTGGAGGAGGTTAGGTTTTTGCTTCCATTTGTTTCTCTGTCTGTTCCCAATGTAACTCAAAAAGTAGTGAACAGATTTTGATGAAATTTGGCGGAAAGGTAGAGCATGGGCCAAGGAACAATTGAATAGATTTTGATGCAAATCCAGATATGTATGTGGAGCCATGAGGTTTTTGTCTGTTTCCAACATAACTCAAAAAGCAGTGAATAGATTTGGATGAAATTTGGTGGACAGCTTTAGTATTATCCTCGGTTTAAGTGATTTGATTTTGATATTGATAATATATGGCTTGGGGAGGTATGTACTCTATCTACCGAGTGCTCTTCTAGTTTTATTAATACATAGAGCTTCACACATTAATACAATATACACTCACCGGCCATTTTAATAGGAACTTGTTCTTAACTCTAAGATTCCTTTTCTTGGCTGGCGTGGAGTGGAATCCAATGTGGTCTTCTGCTGTTGCATGCTGAGAAGCTTTTCTGCTCAACATGGTTGTAAAGTGTGATTATGAGTTACTATATCCTTCCTGGCAAAAAAAAAGCTTGAACCAATCTGGGCATTTTCCTCTGACTCCTCTTATCAACAAAGCGTTTGTTTACACCCACAGAACTGTTGCTCACTCAATGTTTTTTTTTTTTTTTGCACCATTCTGTGTAAACTCTAGAGACTGTTGTGTGTGAAACCCCCAGGAGATCAGCAGTTTCTGAAATACTCAAACCAGTCCATCTGGCTCAAACTAACACCTATGCCACAGTGAAAGTCACACTTAGAGATCACAATTTTTCCCATTCTGATGTTTGAAGTAAACAACTGAAGCTCTTGATTTGTAGCTGCATGATTTTATGCATCATGCTGCTGTCAAGGGATCGGCTGATTAGCTAATGGCATAAAACAGCAGATGGATGTGTGGGTGTTCCTAATAAAGTAACCAGTGAGTGTATATACAGAGGAATAATGTTATAAACTCAGCTGTTTCTTACCCTTACTTCTAAACTTACCTGTAATGGCCACAGTAGTGTTTTTATCTGATTGCAGTAATTTTACCAGAATTGTGACTCCTCTCGCAGTCAGTGTCACTTGGTCAGAGCCAGTAATCACTTTAGCAAGCACAATGATCTGAAAAAATGTGATCATAAAGCATAGAGTCCTTCCTGAATATGAAAGGAATCACTGTAGATAAAATTGCAAAGGAGAAACTCTATGTATCACTTGCCACCTGAAATGCAGCCTTGGCCCTTTCGGTCTCATCATCTGAACCTAAAAATGTCTGGAATGCTTGCACTGGAACTCCACCCTTTTTCTTAAGAGCAGCCTGCTGCTTTGGATTATTGTACGCAAACAGTGCCAGAGCATGGCCTGCCTCCAGACGGGTGTTCTGATAAAACATCATACGCAAAACATTAATAAAGCTCTTGCTGACCACTAATCCGTACAGAGACAAATTAAAGCAGAAATATAATGGTATAAAGGATAAATAAATAACAGTGGATCAAATGTAAGGTAAGCCATGACAAAGATGCAAGGTACTCTGTCTTGGGTTTGTAGCAGCTCCAGAATGATGTCATAGGAGAAGTCTTCTTGGTCCCAGAAGAACATTTGAAGCTCCTGGTTGCCCATCAAGATACAAGCCAGAGTCTGAGAGACCTGGACCTGTTGAGGTTGACAAAAACATCAAGTGCAAACTTTGTATAATGGTCCTGATCACAAGCATGACTATATATATTCCCTACTGTATATATTCTATAGTAATACCATACATAGGGATTTGTATAACAGATGCGCCACATAAAGCAGTGGAAATGAGGATTGATTTCTGACATCATCCACCACCTGGAAATGAAGTGTTCAAGTCAACCATCACCAATACATTGAAGTGGGACATTCAAGTCACCTCTGTCACCAACAAAGCCCAGAAAAGACTGTTGTTCTTATCCCAGCTCAAGAATTCTTATCAACATATCACAATGTATGATCTTCTCAGCTGCAACCTGGTCTCAGAGAAGGAAGAGGCAGCAGGAAATTAGATTGTGATGGAGGACATCCGTTCAACACTTTCAATGATGGCCGAGTAGAAGTTTACCATGGTAAACTTCTACTCGGCCATCATTGAAAGTGTTGAACGGATGTCCTCCATCACAATCTAATTTCCTGCTGCCTCTTCCTTCTCTGAGACCAGGTTGCAGCTGAGAAGATCATCGACGATCAGCTTTCCTCACTAAAAGACCTGTTCACCACCAGGGCAAAGAGGAGAGCTGGAAAGATTGCTGCTGATTCCACTTACCCAGGCAATCACCATTTCACACTTCAAGTCTGCTGCCACGTGCACTACTTCATCCCTGTAGCCATCCAGGTTTTTAACAAACTAATGTTGTGTCTCAAATAACCCCAGCACATGTGTGCAGGGACACTCCTTTTCTACTTACACTACAACAGTAATTTTTTGCACTATAATCAATCAATATTATCTCACACTGCTTCTGGTTACCTCTGCCAACTTTGTTGGAGGAGGTTATGTTTTCACCTCCATGTGTTTGTTTGTTTGTCTGTTCTCAACGTAACTCAAAAAGTAGTGAACAGATTTGGATGAAATTTGGTGGAAAGGTGGGCCATGGGCCAAGGAACAATTGATTAGATTTTGATGCAAATCCGGATATGTATGTAAATATAGTAAACATCTGGATGTAAACATGTGGCTTGGCAGAGATATGCACTTCTGGTTATTGGTCTGTTTTTGCATATCTGCGTAAATTCCATGTTGCTCTGAGTGTATTGTCTGATCACAATTTGCATGCTGTATGAATTAAGTGGCTTGAATATGTTTAGATACGTCTAATATATCTTCTAATATTTCATTTCTGTTGTGCTGTCTGTCTAATATTTCATTTGTGTTGTCTGAGTTATTAGTTATTTTATCCACATTCACTTGAGCAATCGTGCATTCTGATTGATCTACTACTAGGTTAACAGCACACATACCGTAAGTAGAGAAAAACAACCAACTGAGGATGAAATAAGAACTCTATTAGAAAACAAAACCCCAAAAACTACAAAAAAAGCAACAAAATATGGAATGAAAGTATTTGATGGTAAGAATGTATCTTTTTTCATTTTTTAAAGAATTATTATTATTGCATTTTTCACAAATTTCTACTATCATTTCAGTGGTTTGTTTACATTCTAAGCGGAAATTATTTTGTCTGATATATTGTATAAAGTTTTCATTGATCGAATTTGCAAAAAAAATAAAAATGCTCTTGTAGAACCAGCGCAGGTGGGTGGAGCACAGAAGCACGGCAGGCCAGAACTGAGTTCTCAGAAACTTTTATTTTCTGTGGTATATGTGGCTTTTCAGCTCATTCGCTCTCTCACACATGCACACACATGCATTCTGGTCAGGAGAGCTCCCTTTCTCTGCTTTCTCTCTCCTTTTATAGGGCGCGGTCACTGGGGAAGACACACAAACACAGGTTAATTCACGTCAGGTGCAGTGATTCTGCCACTTACCTTCCCTGACTCCACCTTCCATTCACAGACCGATGCTTGACTACGCCCCCGCTGCCACATACCCTCACCGCCCGACTCAGGCCAGGGAGCCGTCCGGCCTGCAGCTGCCCCCCTTGGGGCCAAGGGGGCCCCCCTTGACGGGAGAGGAAATCCGCCACGACCATCTGCGCCCCCGGCCTGTGGACCACCTCGATCTTAAACGGCTGGAGTGCCAGGTACCAATGAGTGATCCACGCGTTGGCATCCTTCATGCGATGGAGCCACTGGAGGGGCGCGTGGTCCGAACAGAGGGTGAAAGGGCGTCCCAGTAGGTAGTAGCGGAGGGCGAGGACCACCCACTTGATGGCGAGGCACTCCTTTTCTATGGTGCTGTACCGGCCCTCATGCACCGACAGCTTTCGGCTGATGTACAGCACTGGACGGTCCTCCCCTTCCACCTCCTGGGACAGAACAGTCCCCAGCCCTCTGTCTGACACGTCCGTCTGCAAAACAAAGGGGAGAGAAAAATCAGGGGAGTGTAACAGTGGCCTCCCACACAGTGCAGCCTTTACCTCAGAGAAAGCCCGCTGGCATTGCTCCATCCACTGGACCGGATCTGGTGCCCCCTTTTTAGTGGGATCAGTCAGCGGGCTGGTGACATCCGAATAATTAGGTATAAACCTACGATAGTAGCCAGCCAGCCCCAGGAACTGTCTCACCCCCTTTTTGGTCTTGAGCCTCGGGCAGGCCGCAATCGCTGTTGTCTTATTGATTTGGGGACGCCCATTGCCCAAGTGGAAGCCCAGATACCGTACTTCCACCTGCCCAATCGCACACTTCTTCGGGTTGGCTGTGAGACCCGCTCGCCTCAGCAACCCAAAGACGGCCCTTAGGTGTTTTAGGTGTTGCGGCCAGTCATTACTAGAAATAATGATGTCGTCCAAGTATGTGGCCACGTAGGTAGCATGGGGGCGGAGGACCCTATCCATAAGCCGCTGGAATGTAGCGGGCACCCCAAACAGCCCAAAAGGAAGTGTCACGAACTGGTGTAAGCCAAACGATGTGGAAAAGGCCGTTTTTTCTCGGGATAACGGAGTCAAGGGAATCTGCCAATATCCCTTTTCCAAATCCAGTGTCGAATAAAAACGAGCTGTGCCTAGTCAATCAAGCAACTTGTCAATACAAGCCATTGAGTACGCATCGAATTCAGACACCGCGTTGACTTTTCTATAGTCCACACAGAACCGAACCGACCTGTTGGCCTTGGGAACCAAGACCACTGGGCTGCTCCAGTCACTGTGGGACTCCTAGACGATGCCCATTTCGAGCATGGCCTTGAGTTCTTCCAGAACCACTTTTTTTTATGTTCGGGCAGTCTCTAAGGGTGGCTGCGTACTACCAACCCCGGGAGTGTCTCAATGTGGTGTTCTATGAGGTGGGTGCGGCCGGGCAGGGGCGAGAATATGTCAGAAAATTCTGTCTGCAACTGGGCGACCTCCGTGAGTTGGGTCGGGGAGAGGTGGTCTCCACAGGGGACCGGAGCAGTGGGCGATGTCAATATTCCTTTTTGAACCTCCGGCCCCAGCTCCGCCTTCTCTGGAACCACCGACACCAGCGCCACGGGAACCTCCTCGTTCCAAAGTTTTAACAGATTGAGGTGGTAAATCTGTAATGTCCCACCCCTGTCCATTTGCCGCACGTCATAGTTGACGTCCCCGACTCGCCGTGTGACCTCAAAGGGTCCTTGCCACCTGGCGATCAATTTGGAGCTCGGCGTGGGCAACAACACGAGTACTTTATCTCCCGGTGTGAATTCCCTAAGGCGCGTGCCCCTGTCGTACAGACGGAATTGACGTTCTTGGGCCTGCCGCAAATTGTCCTGGGTTAGGTGTGTGAGTGTGTGGAGTTTGGTGCGCAGGTCGATAACATAATGAATTTCATTTTTACTTGTTGAAGGTCCCTCCTCCCAATTTTCACGCAGCCCATCTAGGATGCCACGCGGCTTACGCCCGTATAATAATTCGAATGGGGAGAACCCCGTGGAGGCTTGTGGGACCTCTCACACTGCAAATAACGGGCTTGAGCCATTTATCCCAGTTGCGTGCGTCCTTGCTTACAAATTTCCGAATTATGTTCTTGAGGGTGAGATTGAACCGTTCAACTAAGCCATCCATTTGTGGGTGATACACGCTGGTGCAGACAGGCTTAATTCCCAGTAACCCATACAGCTCGCACAGTGTGTATGACATAAACGTAGTGCCTTGATCAGTCAGAATCTCTTTGGGGATTCCGACCTGGGAGATGATGCGGAAGAGCGCTTCTGCAATACTACGTACTGAGATATTGCAAAGAGGGACTGCTTCCGGATATTGCATTGCATAGTCCACCAGGACTAAAATAAAGTGATATCCTTGCATTGACCGATCTAATGGCCCGACGAGATTCATCCCAATTCTTTCGAACGGGGTCTCGATTAATGGCAGAGGGCGCAAAGGTGCTTTTGGAATGGCCGCGGGATTTACTAACTGGCATTCGCGGCACACCGTACACCACCTACGGACATCGCCGCGCATCCCTGGCCAATAGAACCGGGCCATTATTTGGGCTAGTGTCTTATCCTGCCCCAAGTGTCCAGCCATGGGATTAAAGTGAGCCGTCTGGGATATAAATTCCCGGCGGCTCTTTGGGATTAAAAGCTGCGTTATCGGTTCCTTAGTCTGAGTGTCCTGTGTCACTCGGTATCATCTATCCTTAATAATGGAAAAATAGGGGAAGGATGGGGTGGCGTTTGGCTGGAGCGTTTGACCATCAATTACTCTCACTTGGTCAAACGCATGCCGCAGAGTCACATCTCGCGACTGCTCTAACAGGAAGCCCGCGAGGGATTCCCCGAGAGAGGGAGGAGGAGCATGCTGCTCCTCACTCTGACGTGGTGATGACAGACGGCTCTGTGACAGCTGCTCCCGCCAATGCCACACCGGGACCTCCCCCCATTAAATTATGGCAGGCCCCACTCTTCACTAAATGTGACATTAATTCCCTAAATCAAGGCCAATCAGTCCCCAAAATTATCGAGTGGGTAAGGTGAGGATTAACCACCGCCTTTACTCTAAATTTCTCCCCTCAAAATAGAATTTCAAAATAGAAATTTCTCCCCTTGGATACTCACCGGTATGCCATACCCTCCAGCCCGATCGAAGGCGGTCCCTAGCGCGTCGGGGATCCGGACCACCGCACCCAACTCCATCGCCGAGCACTGATGCTGGAGGTGCCCCGGCTCCCCACAGTGCCAGCATACCGGCCCAGGCTCTCCCTCTGCACCAGTGTTTCAGAGCTCACTCACCTGAGGGGGGGAAGACACAGACATGGAAGTAGGAAACGGTAGGGCACTGCGGTTGCGGTGGGCTGGCTGGGGTGGAGCCGGCCCCCGCCTCCGCGGTGGGGGAATGGGGTGAGGATGAGAGACAGAAGGGGAGAGAGCGAGAGTAGAGAGGGGGGAAGAGGAGACACGCTGACCTATCATCAGAACAGCCGCCATATGGTCCTCCGCCAGCTCGATGGCCTGATCCAGCGACGCCCGGTGATGGCACTGGGCCCATTCCACTTTGCCTTCTGGAAGTTAGACGATGAATTGTTCCAGTGCCACCAGGTCGATGATTCCCTGGGCGTCGCATTTATCGGCCCTCAGCCACAGCCGGCAGGCGTCCCGGAGTTGCTGGCCAAACGTGAACGGCCGGCTGACCTCCTCCAGGCACAGCGCGCGGAAGCGCTGCCGTTGCTGCTCCGGGGTATGCCCCACACGTTGGAGGACGGCCCTGCGGAGGTCGGCGTAGACCAGCCGGCTGTTGGCAGGGAGCTGTAGCACGGCCAGCTGCACCTCACCCGTTAGGAGGGGGAGGAGGCGCGCTGCGCGCTGTTCCACCGGCCAACCACATGCCTCTGCTGCCTGCTCAAAAAGAGCGAGGAAGGCTTCGGGGTCATCGTGCGGACCCATCTTTGTTAGGGTGAGGTGGGGATGGTCCGCGGCGGTGGTGATGGTGGACCCCGCCGACACGAGCAGGTGCCGGAACGCATGGCGATCTTCCTGCTGTGCCAGCACCAGGGCTTCAAACCGTTGTTCCTGCTCCTTCCGGAGGGCGACCAGCACCTGGTGTTGGCTCTGTTGGGCCAAGGCGAGGGCATGGACCAGGTCCTTGAAGGGGGAGGACTCCATGGGGCTGTCTCCTTCTGTGCTCCGTCCCGGGTTTCGGCACCACTGTCGAACCAGCGCAGGTGGGTGGAGCACAGAAGCACGGCAGGCCAGAACTGAGTTCTCAGAAACTTTTATTTTCTGTGGTATATGTGGCTTTTCAGCTCATTCACTCTCTCACACATGCACACACATGCATTCTGGTCGGGAGAGAGCTCCCTTTCTCTGTTCTCTCTCTCCTTTTATAGGGCGCGGTCACTGGGGAAGACACACAAACACAGGTTAATTCACGTCAGGTGCAGTGATTCTGCCACTTACCTTCCCTGACTCCGCCCTCCATTCGCAGACCGACGCTTGACCACGCCCCCGCTGCCACAGCTCTGTTTCTCAAAATCCAGTGAATGTGGATAGAATAAAACAATTATTCCACTCAATCTTGTCATACATGGCTGAAAGCCAATTTGGTGCGACGTGTCTCATCGGCTATCAGCTCATGTATGACTCAATTTCGTGGAATAACTTAATTATATGTTGTTCATTGTGAACTAATGTTGTCCTACACTTCATGTCTGGCTCTGAACCACAACCAATTCTGGTTTATACTGGCAATAAAGTATTCTGAGTTCTGACATAAACTGATTTCAGAAACATGTCATTGTCGATATGGTTGTTGAAATCTGTCACGTTATTTCACATTTACGGAAATCAGTGTTTTGTAATGTTCCCTTATGTTCAGTAGCTACTTTGTGGTTTTTCAGTAACATGAAAGGCTGCATATTTTTCTCTTATTAGCTTCAAACAAGAGAGAAAAAATAGAGGCTGGCTGTTTATTGTGACAATAACGTAAGTAATAAGGGGAACTAACTTGCCTCTGCGACGTTCTGCAATATTAATTGACACTATAAATGGGGGGCATGGTGTAGTGGTTAGCACTGTCACCTCATGACAAGAAGGTTCTGGGTTCGAGCCCAGTGGCCAACGGGGGCCCTTCTGTGTGGAGTTTGCATGTTCTCCCCTGTGAGTTTCCTCTGGGTGCTCTCGTTTCCTCCCACAGTCCAAAGACATACAGATTTGGTCGACTGGGCACTCTAAATTGCCCATAGGTGTGTATGTGTACCTGCCAGCAGATGAGGGTTTGGATCCCTCTGGTGTGCTATAATCACCCATGGCTTCCTGGATTGCTAATCCTCAATAGTGGAGCAGATAACTAAAAAAATCCTTCAAATGGTGACACAAGCATGAAATTTTGCACAGATACCCTCCTGGATATACTCTTTCAGATTAGGATCCTGGCCACGTGAAAATTCAAGATGGCGACCTTTTTTCAAGATGGCCGCCATCAGTATCTGGCAATCTCACACCGAGACCATATATCTGTTGAAATAAACATGCTTTTTCCATTTAAATGAACTTTAAATCATGGGATTGTGATCATGAACTGTTTCCCACAATCTACCATGTCATTCAAGATTTAAACAAAGAAGACCTCCAAGTCCAACCTAAACTATCGGAGCTAGGAGAGCCCAGCTCTGCCTGCTCCGTATCCAGCCACAGACCAGCAGTGGCACTGGGCACAGCCCAGTTATCATGGGGCCACCAAACCAGGTGAACCTGGCTCCAGCCCCAGAGAAAATAAAGAAGAGAAGAAAATGTTGTTCTATTATGCGCAATCAGCGAAGATATCCAACAAAAAAAAATTAATTGCATTGAACTGCATTGAAAAGAAAGCAACAGGATTCGATTTGTTTTACTTACAGTGACATCTATAACTTCTATGTTATCTTATCTCGTATCTGTTACTGCCCTCTAGTGTTATCTTAATATCTACATTAGTAATACTGTTACACAATCTTATACATATCTTATAACTATAAAACACTTATGACTAACTTAACTCTAACACTCTAACACTTAACACTTAACTCTAACTCTAAACACTTATGACTAATTTAACTCTAACTTATTTGCAACTATATAAAAAACCTTTAGGCTGTAGGAAGTCACAATAATCCCAAAAGTGATGGTCTGACAACGCATGCCATCCACCAAAAGACAAACAAAATCAATGCGCAAAATTTATCTACAGTTCACATTTGCAGGAGCAGAGTGCTGTGCACACAAGGCCCAGCCTGAAGCACTTGCATCTACCATGGCAGCTGGTTTTGCAACCACATTTGGTCAGTTGCTCACAGCTCTTGGCTATGGGAGCATTGGCCGTCCAGAAAACGTGCCACTGTTCACCAGACTTCTGCCATCCCCAGTCAGCAGGACTCTCAGGTTCAGGCTGACACAGGGTTGCCTGGCCCCACACACAACCGGCCTGGTAGGCAGCACGCTTGGTATGTTGGAGAAGAGCGGCTTTGGTTGGCGGGATGGCCTCATAAGGTCGTTGTTTCCTGGCAAATAATTCGAGCCTCGCCTCATCTACAGTGGCAGCTGTGCTGGATCTGTCATACATAAATATGACAAACTTCTCCAGGATGTCAAGGTCGCTCTGTTGCACTGTGAGAGGGTACTGACTCAGTTTGGAGAACACAGGGGAGACTTCTGGGAAGATATCCCAGGTCTGCCAGGCAGTCTTCTTTCCCTTGTTTCTGAAAGCTGACACTATATCACAGCCACATCCAGAAACGATTGCATGTGTGTGTTAAATATGCTCAATTTACAATGGATAAATCATAATTTTCAAGGAGTAGCAGCCATTTTGGGCACCACAATGAAGGCTAACCTTCTTAAATTTATATCAGAGACAACAAAATCTGTAAAATTAGCATATAAGAGCATAAACATGGTTCACTTGGAAAATTAAATTAAGAAAAGAGAGAAAATAACAAAAAATTGTCACATTCGGGCAGCCATCTTGGAAAATGGCGGCCATCTTGAATTTTTGGCGTGGCCAGGACCCTTTTCTAAAAGAGAGGACATTAAAGCATATTTGTGGAGAATTTCATGCTTGTGTCACCATTTGAAGGATTCTTATGAAATATGCAATTAACCGCTGCACTACAACCATAAGGATGGCAGCAGCCAGACAGATAAAGGCCCGGTCCCACTGCACTTACGGATGCAAAGAGGATGTAAAACGTAAAAAAATCTTTGCCATCCGTTGGAAAACGCTACGCATCCGTTGTGTACTCATTGCATACGTGCTTCATACGCTCTATCCATCGAGCATCCGTCCACTGTGATTTCATCCGCGCAAAAAGTTTTGAGCTGCACAAAACTTTTAGAACGGATGAACTTTCCGCCGTGTACGATGTAAATCCGCGACATATACGAGCAACAAACGTTCTATGTCCGTCATCATCCGTTAAACGTCTGCTGTATCCTCTCTGCATCCTCTGGGCATCCTCGCAACTCACATCCACTGCAGCTGAAAACGGAAAGAGGGAGGAAAGATAAGGTACATGAAACGTCTATTCATCGTTGGTAGCACGGAAATAGAAAGGATGTAAGCGTATGCATCTCGTATATAAAGTATTCAAAACGGACAAAGCGTTTATATCTGGGATGTATCTCGTATATTTAGGATGTCTGGAGTATGTCTAGAGTATGTAGAAGGACACCTAGCGGACAATCGATATTTTGTATAAAAAGGGGGAGAAAATCATCTAGTAGTAGAGATGTATCGATGTAGCCGCCAGCACGTCTTTCCGCTTTATGCTGACGGCGTGCGTGCTGCATCCCTTTATATCCGCGGAGCAGACGCAATTCATACCCCCCGCATGCGCAGTGAACGGTCTGCATCCGATATACATCCGCGCAACATCCCCTTTGTTTCCGTTAGGCGTACGTGATGCATCCTCTTCATCCGCTATGCATCCGCTCTTTCTGCTATGCGTCCGCTTCTCAGTTATCACCGGTAACCCCTTCGGAGCTGTCATCCACTTCCATCCGCTTTCATCCGCTAGGCTTCCTATGAACATGCGTTTAACATCCCCGCTATATACTACCCACGTCCGTTCTTTTCCGTTCTGTTTTCGCAAATTTTCGCCATTTTTGTCCATTTCTGGAGCGGATGAAAACGGATAGAGCCACCCCCGAAATTTTGCTCGTCCGCTGTGTCCTTTTTGCATACGTTTTGTGTCCATCGGCCAGTGGGACCGAGCCTTAAGTGGACACAAATGCATGAAGTCATGGGAAGTCATGGCCTAAAGGTTAAAGAAACAGCTTTGGGACCAAAAGGTTGTTGGTTTGATTCCCTGGACCAGCAGGAATGGCTGAAGTGCCCTTGAGCAAGGCACCTAACCCCCAAGTGCTTCCCAGGCTGCTCTGGGTATGTTGTACATGGCTCTGGATAAGCATGTCTGTTAAATGCCTGTAATGTAATGAAGTATGATGTGTCATTCTGAAATAAATAAACATTTCTAAATGGGTTTCAAGAGGTATAAAACACTTTTAATCAGTTCTGGTATGGTCACAATAACTCTGCAAACATCACACCATCCTGTTATTGAGTATTTTCCCATAACATCATCATTGTGTTTTACTCTTCTCTCTCTCTCCCTCTCTCTCTCTCACACACACACACACATGCACATACACACTCTTAATGTACCTTAACCTGGAGAGATCTGTGGATTTGCAGAATCTCTAACAATGTCGGAATGGCTTTTTCCTCATAAATCACCTTCTGGCTGTTTCTGTTATTAGTGTGTGCCACTCCTGTAATCAGATTTTTTAAAAAGCTCTATTATATATGTATATACTTAAAATAATTTTTTTGATGTAATATTAAAAGACTAGTCCAATATTACCGATGCACAAGGTCCTAAGTGCCGTAATGACACTGAGCAGAGTTCTCTCAGTAGTACGGGACCCACGTAGCAGGAGCACTAATGGTGGCACACTGTTTTCCCTACACAATCCATTCTGATGGGCGCAGCAGTCCCGGCAAAGGGCTATCACTGCCTGGCATCCTGCAAATCATATAACCAGACAGGTAGGAAAAAAGATCCAGGTGACCTGTTCCACATGCTGTATTTTATAGATCTAATGTGAGGACAACTCTGGCTGAAAAGGGTCTAGAGGGAGTTTGAGGAATAGCTGTTAGACGGGAGCTTTAAAACAGACCTGTCACACTCAAGCGCCAGACGTAAGGAAGTGCTCCTGGTGTTTAAACCAGGTAGTAGAATAACTACTGTGACCCCGTGAGCGTGTCATGTAAGTAATGGACACTGATGGCAAAAACAAGAGGCGAGAAGCAGCATGTTTTTCATAAGACGACTGGAATCCTGACGGGGGACAGGTATTCCTGAGTGCACATCTGTGTGCCTTATGAGTCTAGCAGACGAGGAGAATCTCAAGACAGGAAGTATTGCATTCACGTTCCCGCCGGACGTGACCCTTCTGACAGTAGCAGGAGGAATGCTTGGTCCAAATGGCTGTCGATCAACATTTAGCACGGCTTATCCAGGACCTGTCATCACCTTGTCATCGAGTCCTGCTTTTACTGCGTTTGGCACATGCATTTCTTAACCTCATGAGATTGTACGAGATGACAGCTTCGCTGGGAAGGTTTTATTTTAAATTTATGAGAGCCCCCATTTGCTGACAACATGATGTGCTGTGGGTTTTGGAATAGTACACATTGTAATCAGTTGAGCTCTGTCCGGTCCCGTCCCCACAGCCTTACCCACGTATTGCATTTTATCTGATGTGGACAGGAGCAGTTCCAAGACAAAACGGTAGCTGATGAGCTCGGCAATGTACTTCTGCTGCTTCGGTGTGTGTCCCGCTAAGGCCCAGAGAGCCGTCGCACCCAGTTCCCTTACCTCCTGCCTGAAAACCTGTGGCACCAGAACAGAAATATATTCTCGCTCTTTAGCTGCATTACCAGAACAAGGTTTTATTAAAATTCATTTTTAACCAAATGTAATAATGTTATCGACATAGTTTCATTTAATCAGATTAGTACTTTTTCCATTAGGTTGATTATAATTTCACAGTATGAACCCGACTCTATTGTACCAGTTATGTAGAAATCCCTAATAAATAAAGTTCAGGTATTAGAATCTATAATAGAAACTCTGGCTCAAGAATAACACAAATCTCACCATAAGTCAATCTGAGAGCAATTTGATTAAATGCTGAACAGTAATCATGTTACCTTTAAGAGGCATAGAAGATGTCTGGCGGCGGATTTGTTCAGAAACTGCTGCTGTATGGCAGGGTTTTGGTGCGCTATGGCCTCGAGGGCTTTAGCAGCTTTCACCTGGCTGGAGATCTTTCTGGAGCTCAGGACCTGCACCACAGAGGTCACAACATGTGTACCACAAATCAGGTCCTGGTTCTCCTTGTGGCCACGGGCCAGCTCAGCTAGAGCCATGCACACCTCTCCCTGAAGTAGCTCTGTCTCACACACACACACACACACGTATCTTCAAGTTCAAGTACAAGGTGTGTATTATGTGCATGTAACAAAGGGAAAAATCAATACTAGGTAAAATAAATTAATTGAATTGAATACTCTCTACAGTATATTCCAAGGAATATAGTATACAACCCCAATTCCAAAAAAGTTGGGACAAAGTACAAATTGTAAATAAAAACGGAATGCAATAATTTACAAATCTCAAAAACTGATATTGTATTCACAATAGAACATAGACAACATATTAAATGTCGAAAGTGAGACATTTTGAAATTTCATGCCAAATATTGGTTCATTTGAAATTTCATGACAGCAACACATTTCAAAAATGTTGGGACAGGGCAATAAGAGGCTAGAAAAGTTAAAGGTACCGGCTAGTGGCCTAGTGGTAGCGTGTCCGCCTCTCGATCGGGAGATCGGGAGTTCTATTCACGGTCGGGTCATACCAAAGACCATCATAAAAATGGTACCTACTACCATCTGGCAAGGCACGCTGCAATACAGATGCGAGTGGGGAGTTAAACTCTCGTGGTTACCAGAGGACTGTAACCCTAGCTATGTAATAGGCAAGAGGCTGAGGGCTGCGGAAACGGAGATCGGTGCCGCCCGATGCGCCACACGGCGTGGAAAGGACTTTAACTTAAGTTAATGGTACAAAAAAGGAACAGCTGGAGGACCAAATTGCAACTCATTAGGTCAATTGGCAATAGGTCATTAACATGACAGGGTATAAAAAGAGCATCTTGGAGTGGCAGCGGCTCTCAGAAGTAAAGATGGGAAGAGGATCACCAATCCCCCTAATTCTGTGCCGACAAATAGTGGAGCAATATCAGAAAGGAGTTCAACAGTGTAAAATTGCAAAGAGTTTGAACATATCATCATCTACAGTGCATAATATCTTCAAAAGATTCAGAGAATCTGGAAGAATCTCTGTGCGTAAGGGTCAAGGCTGGAAAACCATACTGGGTGCCTGTGATCTTCGGGCCCTTAGACGGCACTGCATCACATACAGGCATGCTTCTCTTTGGAAATCACAAAATGGGCTCAGGAATATTTTCAGAGAACAATATCTGTGAACACAATTCACCATGCCATCCACCGTTGCCAGCTAAAACTCTATAGTTCAAAGAAGCCGTATCTAAACATGATCCAGAAGCGCAGACGTCTTCTCTGGGCCAAGGCTCATTTAAAATGGACTGTGGCAAAGTGGAAAACTGTTCTGTGGTCAGACGAATCAAAATTTGAAGTTCTTTATGGAAATCAGGGACGCCGTGTCATTCGGACTAAAGAGGAGAAGGACGACCCAAGTTGTTATCAGAGCTCAGTTCAGAAGCCTGCATCTCTGATGGTATGGGGTTGCATTAGTGCGTGTGGCATGGGGAGCTTACACATCTGGAAAGACACCATCAATGCTGAAAGGTATATCCAGGTTCTAGAGCAACATATGCTCCCATCCAGGTGACGTCTCTTTCAGGGAAGACCTTGCATGACAATGCCAAACCACATACTGCATCAATTACAGCATCATGGCTGCGTAGAAGAAGGGTCAGGTACTGAACTGGCCAGCCTGCAGTCCAGATCTTTCACCCATAGAAAACATTTGGCGCATCATAAAACGGAAGATACGACAAAAAAGACCTAAGACAGTTGAGCAACTAGAATCCTACATTAGACAAGAATGGGTTAACATTCCTATTCCTAAACTTGAGCAACTTGTCTCCTCAGTGCCCAGACGTTTACAGACTGTTGTAAAGAGAAAAGGGGATGTCTCACAGTGGTAAACATGGCCTTGTCCCAACTTTTTTGAGATGTGTTGTTGTCATGAATTTAAAATCACTTAATTTTTCTCTTTAAATGATACATTTTCTCAGTTTAAACATTTGATATGTCATCTATGTTCTATTCTGAATAAAATATGGAATTTTGAAACTTCCACATCATTGCATTCCGTTTTTATTTATAATTTGTACTTTGTCCCAACTTTTTTGGAATCGGGATTATAATTTGTTACACAACCCCAAATCAAGGAGGCATGCTGGTGTAGTGGTTAGCACTGTCGCCTCACAGCAAGAAGGTTCCGGGTTCGAGCCCAGTGGCTGATGGGGGCCTTTCTGTGTGGAGTTTGCATGTTCTCCCCATGTCTGCGTGGGTTTCTTCTGGGTGCTCTGTTTTCCCCCCCAGTCCAAAGACATGCAGGTTAGGTTAATTGGTGGCTCTAAATTGACCGTAGGTGTGAGTGTGAATGGTTGTTTGTCTCTATGTGTCAGCCCTGCAATGACCTGGCGATTTGTCCAGGGTGTACCCCGCCTCTCGCCCATAGTCAGCTGGGATAGGCTCCAGCTTGCCTGCGACCCTGTAGAACAGGATAAGCAGCTGCAGATAATGGAAGGATTATTTATTTAAAAAAGATATTATTAAAAAAAAAAAAAAGGGCGGCACAGTGGTGTAGTGGTTAGCACTGTTGCCTCACAGCAAGAAGGTTTTGGGTTCGAGCCCAGCAGCCGATGGGGGCCTTTCTGTGTGGAGTTTGCATGTTCTCCCTGTGTCTGCGTGGGTTTCCTCCAGGTGCTCTGGTTTCCCCCCAGGTCCAAAGTTAGGTAGTTAGGTTAACATGGGGTGAAGTGCCCAAGAGTGGCGGCACGCATGCATGCAGTGGCTTTGCTCTCCTATGATGAACTGAATTTCAGTGTACATTTGTGCAGTGACAATAAAGGCATGCTATTCTATTCTATTGTATTCTTTATGCTGAAATTGAAATTAAAATTAAAAACAATGGGACAGTTAAGCATTTACCACTTTATAATGTTTCAATTCCTTTTCACAACACTTAAAAAAGATGTTTAGGGACTGAAAACACCAAGTGATGAAGCATTTCAGGTGTTATTTTGTCCCTGCAAACAGGTCTTAAGGTGTGCAACAGTATCGAGGTCATATTTTTCGTTTCAAAATTCTCCACACATTCTCTATTGGGGACAGAACAGACACACCCTTTTCTTCCACAGCCACGCCTTTGTAATGTGTGCAGAATGTAGGTTTGCATTGTCTTGTTGAAATCTCCCTGGAAAAAATGTTGTCTTGAAGGCAGCATATGTTGCTCCAAAATCTTAGTGTACTTTTCTGCATTAATGCTCCATTACAGAAGTGTAAGTTACCTTTGCCAAGGGCACTGACACAACCCCATACCATGACACACCCTGGCTTTTGGACTTGTTCCTGGTAACAGTCTGGATGGTTCTTTATGTCTTTGGTCTGGAGCGCAAAGTGTCCATTTCTTCCAAAAAAGACCTGGAATACTGATTCATCTGACCACAATACATGTTTCCACTGTGTGATGGTCCATCCCAGATATCTCCAAGCCCAGAGAAGTCGACAGCGCTCCTGGACACAGTTAACATAAGGCTTCCTTTTTGCACAGTAAAGTTTTAACAGAGATCCCAGGTGTTCAGCTTAGGCTTGTGCCCTTGCCCTTTACATTCTAAAAGTCCTCCAGATACCTTGAATCGTTTAATGATATTATGCACCGTAGATGGTGAAATATCCAAATCCCTTCCTATCTTTCTTTGAGGAACATTATTTTCAAACATTTCAATAATTTTCCTCACACATTTGTTGACAAACATCTTCAGCCCATCTTTGCTCCGCAAACACTAGGCCTTTCCTGGATACTGATTTTGTACCAAATCATGATTACAATCACCTGTTTCAAATCACATCATTATGTAATAATTTTACCTCATTACTCACCCTAAATTGCCCCATCCCAACTTTTTTTGGAATGTGTTGCAGGCCTAAAACAGGAATATCCGTACAGGGTGTTTCGAAAAATTTGACGTCATTTCACAATCTAATAACTTTGCCAATTCTCGTTCAATTGACCTCAAATTTTAACAGCATGTGTGGAAACAGGTCAAAATTTTATGTTTAATGTTGTTGGTTTTTTTTAAAAATCTTTTTAGGTATAGAAATGCCATTCACTGGAAAAAAAGGCATTTTGTGTGTTAGAGTACGCTCGAACACAGTCGAACAAGACTGTGCAGCATGCATTTATGACAGAATTCTCTAAAAATGTACTGTTACCAGAAAAGACTGTTACCAAAGACATGCTGCAGCATGTCTGGCAGGAGCTCGACTACTGACTTGACGTATGCCGTGTCTCAGGCAGCACACATATTGAAAATTTGTGAAATCATGGAATCCACATACCTTTTGAATTTCTCATTCAAATTTTGAGGAATAAATCTTATATTGCTCAACATTAAGCCTGTTCACTTTCATTTGCCTTGACTATGCAGTTTCTGGGACATTTACATCTCAAATAATATAAATTTTTTTAAACACCCTGTATATTAACAAATAAAATGAAGTTGACCAACAAAACATGAAATATCTTGGGTTCATTCTGTCTGCAATGGAATACAAGTCAAAGTGAATTTAGAAATACCATCCGAACTTGTTCTGATTTGGGGTTGTAAATATGGAATAAAACACGACGGGGCATGCCATTATCGAAAAATAATCCATGATGGAGTGGTGTGATGTGGATTTATTCTCCTATAGCACTATGTCCTGACGTGTTTTATTCCTCTTCTACCACAGCAATTTGCTAGCAATTAAAATTTTTAATGTATTGATAAATGACACATTGTGCTTTTTATCTATTTGTAGTTACATATTATGTCGTCATTCTTTCACCAGCCTCTCTTTTTGGTCTTTCTGAAAGTTAACAAGACAGGCTGTAAAAGCATAAACTTCTACGTGAACTTCTCCTTTCAGAAACACATCACTGTGAATGAACTGCTACTGCAATATCATCTGATCAATCAGAATTGAGAACTCAGCAGCGCTGTGATGTATGATAAAAGTTGTATGATCTTATTAAACCAGGATATCTGCTGTTTCTTAGCATATGTAGCAGTCATATATAGTAGAGGTGCATCATTACTGAGTGTTGCTATGGCAGCTTGTTTCTGTTGTGAGTACTGTACCAGAGTTCACAGTGAGTAAATCAACCAGTTGTGGGATCACTCCAGAAAGTGCCACCAGGGTTTGATTTTGGGGAGAAGCGACACACAGTGCATGGATACACCTTACAGCGTTCACCAGCACATCCTGGAGGTCAGAGGTCAGCAGCTGGACCACAGGGGCAACCCCACCCTTAAAGAACACATGGCAAATAGAATGATACTTCCAGAAAACCAAATAATCATTTCACTATGATACATTAAATGTGCATGCCTCTGTCTTTTCATGCAGTTTTTCAACACTTCTTCTGACATGTGGTTGTTTATTCCATTGTATATTGAATCGTAAGCAACATGAAACATATCATAGGCCTGAGCCAGAATAAAACACGACACAATTACAATATATAATATATAATACAATCTCAGATTATATGAGAGCTCAAATCTTGTTGGTCAGCAATCTGTATTCCACAGTGCTGTTAAATTCTGGGTTCTGATGGGTCACTAGGTGTTGATTAGTTTTTATAACAGCATCTCTGACTGTAGTGCAGCTGAAAGTCACACGTTCAGATTCATATGTGCATTATTAATATGTTAAGGTTTCTATAGTAACAGCTCGTTTTCTTGTACACAGTCTAAATCTAAGAATAAGCAGATTAAAATGTGTTTTTATTTAACAAAGAAATACATAACATTGATGGAAAGCAGAGGGGAAACATCAGGGCCTTCTAGGCCTTCAGAGAAGGCCCAAACATATCAGCATTTCAAATGTTATATTTAATTTATTTCATTCTTTCATAATTTCATTATAATTATTCTCTTCTAATTTGGCCTCATTTTCAATCAAAGTTGCTTCAGAAATATCTTATCTCATTGGTTAATGAGGCCCATTTTGGACCATGTTATCCTAATACATGATATTACAGCAGTTTTCTAAAAATTAAGCCGTTTTTTCAATCTTTGATTTATAATACCTCAAGAACGGATAAACATATTTTAATTCTGTAAAAGTATGTTGTTTAGCATTCAATTCTGAATTCAGTGAGACCAGTTTCAAGCAATGTGGACTGAATTTGAATTTTCACCTGATATGCCTACTGTATACATATCTCACCAGTTCAGTGATTTGAATCTGATACGCCCCGCTGGCCCCAGCCAGGTCTGTCAGTATAACGGTGCAGCGTGAGTGAAGCTCTGGATGATGGCTTCTGAGGTGTTTGATGAGCACTTGGACTGCACCAATGCGCACCAGCTCCTCACACACCAGAACATTCTTCGTCATGTGACACAACGCGGCTGCAGCCATGCGCTGGAACAACAGCCTCCCATTGAGCAAAATGTCCACCAGGACTGAGATCCCACCTGTTACAGCACATACACACTGAGCACTGTTACACACTGTTACTGTACAAAGAGGACAGCACTGCTGAATTCTGGATTCTACAGCAGCTATGACAGTAGTCACCAGCCACTTTATTAGGAACACCCATATATCCACATGCTGTTTTAAGCCTAGGTCACAACCGGCCGTACATGCTCCTACGGCCAGTCTACGTGCAAAAAACGCAAGAAACGCACGGAGGGCGCGCGTGTGACGTGCTGATTTTCGAGCCATAGACTGGCCGCAGATCGGCCGCAGAGGTTCTTTGTCATGTCAAACAAACTCTACAGGCGCTTACGTTTTTTTCAGGTTGCAAGACAAACTTACGGCCAACGTGCGTCTTTCTCCATGAACAAAAAAACGCAGCGATTTGGGAAATGCCAAAAATCGCACGGCCAAAAAATCGTACGTCCAGTTGTGACCTAGGCTTTATGCAGTAATCTAATCAGCCAATCCCTTGACAGCAGCACAATGCATAAAATAATGCAGATACAAATCAAGAGCTTCAGTTAATGTTCACTTCAACCATCAGAATGGAAAAAAAGTAAAATTTTTTACTCAAAGTGTGATTTTCACTGTGGTATGGGTGTTGATTTGAGCCAGATGAACTGGTCTGAGTATTTCAAAAACTGCTGAGCTCCTGGAGTTTTCACACACAACATTCTCTAGAGTTTACACAGAATGGTGTGAAAAACAAAGAACATTGAGTGAGCGACAGTTCTGTGGGTGGAAACAAACGCCTTGTTGATAAGAGAGGTCAGAGGAAAATGGCCGAATTTGCAATTTGAGCTGCAGGAAGGATATACAGTGTTTTGCAAAAGTATTTATCACCCTTGGTGTTTGTCCTGTTTTGTCGTATTACAAGCTAGAATTAAAATGGATTGCTGGGGGGTTAGCACCATTTGATTTAGACAACTTGCCGACCAATTTAAAGATGCAAATTGTTGTTTTATTGTGACACAAACAATAATTAAGATGAAAAAGCAGAAACCTGGAGGGTGCACAGGTATCCATCCCCCCCCCCCCCAAAAAAAAAAAGGTCAATACTTTGTAGAACCACCTTTTGCTGCAATTACAGCTGCAAGTCTCTTGGGGTATGTCTTTATTAGCTTAGCACTTCTAGCCACTGGGATTTTTGTCCATTCCTCAAGGCAAAACTGCTCCAGCTCCTTCAAGTTAGATGGGTTGTGTTGGTGTACAGCAATCTTCAAGTTATGCCACAGATTCGCAATTGGATTGAGGTCTGGGCTTTGATTAGGCCATTCCAAGACATTTAAATGTTTCCCTTTAAACCACTCCAGTGTAGCATTAGCAGTATGTTTAGGGTCATTGTCCTGCTAGAATGTGAACCATTGTCCCAATCTGACCTCTGGCCAACTCAAACAGGTTTTCCTCCAGAATTGCCCTGTATTTAGTGCCATCCAGCTTTCCTTCATTCCTGACCAGCTTTCCTGTCTCTGCAGATGAAAAATATCCCCACAGCATGATGCAGCCACTACCATGCTTCACTGTAGGAATGGTATTCTCAGGGTGTTGGGTTTGCACCACACATGGCATTTCCCATGATGGCCAAAAAGATAAATTTTAGTCTCATTTGACCAGAGAATCTTCTTCCATGTGTTTGGGGGGGTCTGCCACATGCTGTTGGGCAAACTCCAAACGTGTTTTCTTAAACAATTACTTTTTTCTGGCCACTCTTCCATAAAGCCCCACTCTGTGGAGTGTACAGCTTAAAGTGGTCCTATGGCCAGATGCTCCCATCTCTGCTGTGGATCTTTGCAGCTCCTTCAGTGTTATCTTTGGTGTCTTTGTTGCATCTCTGATTAATGCCCTCCTTGCCCGGTCTGTGAGTTTTGGCGGGTGGCCTTCTCTTGTCAGGTTTGTAGTGGTGCCATATTCTTTCCATTCTGCTATAATGGATTTAATGGTGCTCCATGGAATATTCAAAGTTTGAGATATTTTTATAACTCAACCCTGATCTACTAGTATACTTCTCCACAACTTTGTCTCTGACCTATTTGGAGTGCTCCTTGGTTCTCATGTTGCTTGCTTAGTAGTGTTGCAGAGTCAGGGTCCTTCCATAACAGGTTGATTTATACAGATATCATGCTACAGATCATGTGACACTTTGATTGCACATAGGTGGGTCTTAATCAACTAATTATGTGACTTATGAAGTGAATTGGGTGGACCAGCTCTTACTTAGAGGTTTCATATGAAAGGGGGTGAATACCTATGCACACTCCAGATTTCTGTTTTCTTCATCTTAATTGTTAAGAGATATTCTTTAATTTAATGTACTCAGTTGTTACAATATGTGATATGTGATTGTAATGCAGTTTAATGAGGTGTAGTGTTTTGTTTTCACCACAGTGGGTCACAAGTCACAAGCCTGAAACTCATGTTGTGACACCACATTTTGTTTAGGACATGCCCAGGCTTGTTATGTCTGTAAAGAGAAAAAAAAATGTTTGGATTTCTCCCCGCTGCGACTAGAGAAAGTGTAAGATCGTGATGAGTGTTAATAAAGATGCCATAACGGTTAAAGAGTATCATTGCCTCCGTGAGATTATTCCCCGGTTTCAGCACTGGTGAAGCTGCGAAGCTCAACAGGTTATGGGCCCAGAAGCAACTCGGGAATTTTTTTTTGATGTTTTATCGCTGGTAGAAAGTCGCGACGGACAGCGTGCTAACGGCTAATAGATAGTATCATGGATCCACGAGGAGCAAGCAGGCTGCCTCGACTCATGTTTGACGGAGATGAAACGAAGTATGAACTGTGGAAGACTAAGTGCTGGGACATTCGCATTTATTAGGATTAAAGGATACGGTTCTGAGAGAACCCAACGGTCAAGATGAGGTAGCAGCAGACGGTAAGAAGAACGCAGATGCATACGCCAAGTTGATTCAACTTTTGGATGATAAAAGCCTCTCGTTAATTATGAGAGATGCACCTGACAATGCAAGAAACGCATTAAAGATATTGAAGGGGAAGCCCCACATTATCAACCTATACACCCTGCTGACATCGCTTCAGAAGACGAGCAGCGAGACCATTACAGACTACATCATCAGGGCGGAGACTGCCATTACGGCGCTGCGGAACTCAGGTGAAACATTAGGAGATGGCTTGCCGATTGCTATGGTTTTAAAAGGGCTGCCTGAAAGTTTTAAGCCATTTGCAATACAAGTAGCACACAATGAGGACAAGATAACATTTGCAGAATTCAAAACAAAGCTGCGTAGTTTTGAAGCCACAGAGAAGCTAACCGCAACAGAGTCCAGCGATAATGTGATGAAGACCGTGGCGAGAGTCAGGTGGGGGCCCGCCAAGTCAAGAGCACAGTACAGGAGCAATGAGGATGCTGACATTGTATTCTTTCAAGTGTGGCATGAAGGGGCACCGAGCGAAAGCATGTCAGCGAAAGACATGGTGCAGTTATTGTAAAAGTGACACCCACAACGATGCCACTTGTAAACAAGATGGGGCGAGGAAAGTTGCAGATGAGAGCGGCAACGGATCTGGAGCAGCAGCAGATTATGCCTTCAGGATCAAGGATGCAGATGTCAGGGTTCAGGAGCAGCCAGCGTGCAGCACCAAGGAGAAGGGCTTGATGGTTGACACTGGAGCTACTTCCCACATCGTCACCGACATAGCCAAGTTTAAAATCTTTGACAAAATGTTCAAGCTGGAGACGCACTATGTGGAGTTGGCAGACGGCACCCTGTGCAGAGGCATTGCACAATGTAAGGGAAATGCAGAGGTGTTTCTGATCGACAGTACGGGACAACGACGCAGAGCCATGCTGAGAAATGCATTGTTTATACCATCTTACCCCCAGGACATTTTCTCAGTGAAGTCAGCCACCGCATCAGCCCCGTATTCAGCTCACCAAAACGGTGCTGCTGAGAGGGGCTGGCGTACTCTTTTTGAAATGGGCAGATGTATGCTAATTGAAAGTCAACTACCCAAATGTCTCTGGAACTATGCTGTCCAAACGGCGGCCATAGTACGGAACAGACGCTTTAATAAGCGAACAGGGAAGACCCCTTACCAGATGCTGACAGGTAAAAAGCCAAATTTGTCCAAAATGCAGAAGTTTGGATCTGTATGTTACAACCCCGATTCCAAAAAAGTTGGGACAAAGTACAAATTGTAAATAAAAACGGAATGCAATAATTTACAAATCTCAAAAACTGATATTGTATTCACAATAGAACATAGACAACATATCAAAAGTCGAAAGTGAGACATTTTGAAATTTCATGCCAAATATTGGCTCATTTGAAATTTCATGACAGCAACACATCTCAAAAAAGTTGGGACAGGGGCAATAAGAGGCAGGAAAAGTTAAAGGTACAAAAAAGGAACAGCTGGAGGACCAAATTGCAACTCATTAGGTCAATTGGCAATAGGTCATTAACATGACTGGGTATAAAAAGAGCATCTTGGAGTGGCAGCGGCTCTCAGAAGTAAAGATGGGAAGAGGATCCCCCTAATTCTGCGCCGACAAATAGCGGAGCAATATCAGAAAGGAGTTTGACAGTGTAAAATTGCAAAGAGTTTGAACATATCATCATCTACAGTGCATAATATCATCAAAAGATTCAGAGAATCTGGAAGAATCTCTGTGCGTAATGGTGATGATACACGGGGCAACTTTTTGGGCAATGTTGCCGAGCAATGTTGCTGGGCAATTGCGTTTTGACTCTTTTCTATTGAGATTGGGCAACATTGTTTCTTTCTGAATGGTCTTGATAATCTCTGGCAACTTTTTGAGATAAGCCAATCAGAACGCGAGTATCAAGTCATGTGACCTCCGGTGAGGTTCGGATCAGAAATTTCAAACAAATATGGCGGCCGCTCAGTGTCAGTGGAGTGAAGAGATGCAGAGACTCCTCATCTGTTTTTACGCCGGTAAGTTATTTTAATATTCTATATGGAGGAATTTACCTCACCAAAGCTCTAAAAAACAACAGACAGCTTGATTAAATGGTCACAGCAAAAATTAAGACATCGATTTTTTTTAGCTAACTGTAAACTGCCGTTGCTAACTGTTGTTGCCCATTGTTAGTTGCCCTGAAAAGTTGCCCTGTGTCTCACCTAGTTGCCCGTTGCCAGCAACATTGCTCGGCAACATTGCCCAAAAAGTTGCCCCGTGTATCATCACCATAAGGGTCAAGGCCGGAAAACCATACTGGGTGCCCGTGATCTTCAGGCCCTTAGACGGCACTGCATCACATACAGCCATGCTTCTGTATTGGAAATCACAAAATGGGCTCAGGAATATTTCCAGAGAACATTATCTGTGAACACAATTCACCGTGCCATCCGCCGTTGCCAGCTAAAACGCTATAGTTCAAAGAAGAAGCCGTATCTAAACATGATCCAGAAGCGCAGACGTCTTTTCTGGGCCAAGGCTCATTTAAAATGGACTGTGGCAAAGTGGAAAACTGTTCTGTGGTCAGACGAATCAAAATTTTAAGTTCTTTATAGAAATCAGGGACACCGTGTCATTCGGACTAAAGAGGAGAAGGACGACCCAAGTTGTTATCAGCGCTCAGTTCAGAAGCCTGCATCTCTGATGGTATGGGGTTGCATTAGTGCGTGTGGCATGGGCAGCTTACACATCTGGAAAGACACCATCAATGCTGAAAGGTATATCCAGGTTCTAGAGCAACATATGCTCCCATCCAGACGACGTCTCTTTCAGGGAAGACCTTGCATTTTCCAACATGGCAATGCCAAACCACATACTGCATCAATTACAGCATCATGGCTGCGTAGAAGAAGGGTCCGGGTACTGAACTGGCCAGCCTGCAGGCCAGATCTTTCACCCATAGAAAACATTTGGCGCATCATAAAACGGAAGATACGACAAAAAGACCTAAGACAGTCGAGCAACTAGAATCCTACATTAGACAAGAATGGGTTAACATTCCTGTCCCTAAACTTGAGCAACTTGTCTCCTCAGTCCCCAGACGTTTACAGACTGTTGTAAAGAGAAAAGGGGATGTCTCACAGTGGTAAACATGGCCTTGTCCCAACTTTTTTGAGATGTGTTGTTGTCATGAAATTTAAAATCACCTAATTTTTCTCTTTAAATGATACATTTTCTCAGTTTAAACATTTGATATGTCATCTATGTTCTATTCTGAATAAAATATGGAATTTTGAAGCTTCCACATCATTGCATTCCGTTTTTATTTACAATTTGTACTTTGTTCCAACTTTTTTGGAATCGGGGTTGGACACATACAAACAGAACAAGGGAAAAATTGATTCCAGGTGTGACCGGGGACTTTTTGTCGGTTATGACAAGAACAGCCCTGCTTATTTGATTTATCATCCTGACACTGAGATTCAAAAACATAGACTTGTTAAGTTTGTGAACAAGGTAAATGTGGAAAAGCAAACACAGACAGTCGAGACAGAACCAAACTATGATGATGATAGAGTGAGACAGCCAAGAGCAGACAGAGTTGCACAGAAGGTTTATAAGAGCACTGAAAAGTCTCAGGAGCCAAAGGTGAGAAACAAAAATCCACAAGGTGGTACATCTGATGAGTGTGACCAAGAAGTGTCAAGTGAG
This sequence comes from Neoarius graeffei, assembly GCF_027579695.1. Classification (NCBI taxonomy): domain Eukaryota; kingdom Metazoa; phylum Chordata; class Actinopteri; order Siluriformes; family Ariidae; genus Neoarius; species Neoarius graeffei. Next base: position 13,070,149 of record NC_083577.1, read on the forward strand.
ACAAGTAGTGAATCTGCCGGTAGGAGATATCCTGTAAGAGAGAGGAGAAAACCCAGTTATTTCAAGGATTTTGTCACCAACAACGATAATAGTGATGGGATTCATATTACCATTGATTACTGTTACAGAGCAATGTGTGGTGTCCCACATGCATTTAAGGAAGCTATGGAGTCAACTAACTCAAAACAGTGGGTTAACGCTATGGATGAAGAATCAAATCCAGTCATTAAAAGAAAACAACACATTTACTCTGACTACTCTGACAAAAGGTAAGAAAACAGTGGGGGGTAAATGGGTTTATTCTGTTAAGAGTGACATCGAGGGTAAAGACAAGTACAAAGCAAGGTTTGTAGCAAAGGGTTTCAGTCAGGAAATGGGAATTGATTATGGTGAAACTTTCTCCCCAACAGCCAGTTTGACAAGTGTAAGAGTATTGCTACAAAAAGCTGCACAGAAGAACCTGTTACTCCATCAAATGGATGTAAAAACAGAGTATTTACATGCTCCCATTGATTATGAGATCTACACAGATCAACCAGAAGGTTATGAAGAAGAGGAAGGTCTGGTGTGTAAGCTGGAGAAATCTTTGTATGGTCTAAAGCAGGGGTGTCAAACATTCAGCCCACGGGCCGAATCCGGTTTAATGGTTTAATCCGGCCCCAGACTTGTAGAGAGAAAATTTCTAAGGATGTCAAAAAAAAAAGTAAATCTTTAGCCCATTCCTGTGACGACTTATGAATTTTTAAAGAAATAACCGAAATGCTCAATTCAGCCGCTCGGGGCAGCCAAAAAAAGCAGCACTGACATAACAAGAGATCAGGAAATAAACAGCACATTTTAGTGTGCCCAGATATGCTGTCTGATTCCATGAATGGCAGTCTTGCTTCACCACTATTAAGTTGCTATCAAAATTATCAAGAGTGATACCCCCATTACCAAAATGTATTTGTCAAAAAGAAGAAAAGTTGACGTAGAGTGCAGAGTTTTCCAGGAAAAATGGACTGAGTATTATTTATTCACAGAGGTGAATACAAAACCAGTGTGCTTGGTATGTAAATCAACAGGTTGCAGTGCTCAAAGAATATAATATTTGGCACCACTATGAGACTCATCATAAAGAAAAATTTCACAATTTGTATGGACAATTAAGAAAATAGAAGATAAACGAATTGTTAGCTGGTCTGAAGAAACAGCAGTCTGCATTTACTTGCAGCCGTGGGGTCAGTGATGGAGCAGTGAAAGCTAGCTACCTTATTGCAAACGAGTTGGTGCAAGCATCCAAGCCATTTTCTGATGGTGAACTCGTGAAAAAATGCATGCTGAGGGCTGCAGAAGTCGTGTGCCCTGATAAGCAACCTGCCTTTGCCAACATTAGTCTATCGAGGAACACTATTGCAGATAGGGTTGAAGATCTCTCATGAGACTTGGGCAGCCAAATGAATGACAAAATCAAGTCATTTATTGCATTTTTGGTTTCAATTGATGAGAGCACCGACGTCACAGATGTTGCACAACTGTGCATATTTATTCGTGGTGTTGATGAGACTTTGACCGTCACTGAGGAGTTCCTTGAGTTGGTGCCTATGAAGGACACTACAACAGCGAATGACATATTCGGCTCTCTCGTTAGAGCGCTGAACAAGGTCGGCGTGGACTGGTCCCGCGCTGTCAGTTTGGCTACAGATGGTGCCCCATCAATGGTCGGGAGAAAGGCAGGCGTTGCGACAAAATTCAGAGAGAAAGTGCAGGCCGCAAACGGAGGACAAGATGTTTGGGCATTTCATTGTATTTTGCACCAGGAGGCGTTATGTTGTAAAACACTAAAAATGGATCATGTTATGAGTGTGGTTGTGCAAACTGTAAATTTCATCAGAGCGCAAGGTCTGAATCACTGTCAGTTTGACTGTTTTCTCAGTGATAATTACATTCTGGCTGGCTTACCATACCACACTGAAGTACAGTGGTTAAGCCGAGGTGCCATACTCAAGCGTTTCTTTGAACTACGTTCCTCTCGTAGTTCAAAGAAACGCTTGAGTATGGACAGTTCATGGAGAAAAAGGGCAGACCAGTAGAGGAATTTAAATGCCCGGAATGGGTGCGGGATCTGGCCTTTATGGTGGATATTACACAGCACCTGAATAATCTTAACAAAATGTTGCAAGGCCGCAGAAAAGTTGTCACTCAGTTTTACGATAGCGTACGCGCATTCAAGTTGAAACTGTCACTCTGGGAGACACAGCTATCTAACGGTGACACATCTCATTTCCCATTGCTCACAGCTATGCGTGCGACCGAACATAATGCTGATTTGGATCAATACAAAGACAAGATAACAGAATTGCTGCAGGAGTTCGAGCGGAGATTTCAGGTTTTCAGTGAACTTGAGGACAAATTTGCCTTTTTTCACTCGCCATTTACAGTCAATGCTTCTGATATGCCCGCTGACATCCAACTCGAGATAACTGACTTGCAATGTGATTCCAATATGAAGCAGAAATTTGCGTCGGTGGGCTTAGACACGTTTTATCAATACCTCTTGCCAGGGTACCCCAAATTAACATCCCTGGCTGCAAAGGTTTTATCCATGTTTGGGACTACCAATCTTTGTGAACAGGCGTTCTCTGTTATGAACCTCAACAAAACAAAGCACCGCTCAAGGTTATCAAACGCACACTTGAATGACATTGTGAAATGTGCTGCTACTCAGGATTTGAAACCTGATATTGATGCCCTCGTGAAGGCTAAAAGATGCCAAGTGTCAGGAGCCAGCAGCAGCTGATAGACTTGGTGAGAGAAAGCGGGGAGGGAGGTTAATCAGCATTAAGGCCTGGGCCTAATTCTTGTAATGTTCACAAATGTTTGCAGTCTGAAGAATGCAGTTCTTTGAAAATAAGATTACTCTGGTTTCACTTTAAAAGACAATGAATATTGTGCAGTATATCATTCTCAGCTTCAGTAGGCCTAGCCTACAAAATAGTTTGATCTGATGTAGCCTAATCATATTGCTCATGCACTACTATAACTTTTATGTTTGTTAATTTAATTTTATTTTTCATAAATTTGCACATTTACATTTTTAGGCAGGATGTTTAGGCTACTTTCTTCATAGCTCCCACTTGAGTTTAGTGTGGGGAGTTGGTTCAAGTTGTCAGATGTAAAAATGTATTCACTCAACTGTATAAAAATAAACCAGATGTTTGAGAGTGAAATGCATTTTATTTCAAATCCACTGGCCTCTCTGTGAATAAATGTGTAATAATCTAGATCCCTTGTGATCAGTGATTATGTAGGCTACAAATGTAGGCTGAAGCATAAAGCATAGCTTACTGAAAAAACAATGCTAAAGATTTGGAGTTGACAAAGGTTATTTTGCAATTATTTTACTGGTCCGGCCCACTTGAGATCAGATGGGCTGTATGTGGCCCCTGAACCAAAATGAGTTTGACACCCCTGCTGTAAGCAGACAAAGGTGCAAACACGTGGACATTAAATACCACTTTATAAGGTCCGTTGTAAACAGGGCTTTGAACCGATTCAAGGAACGAAAACGAAAACCGGGAACTTTTTCTATTTCACATGGAACAGAAACGAAACCAGAAACTTTATTATTTTTTATGTTCCGGAACAGAAACGCTTATTAAAAATAATGGTAACTGGTTAATACCGGTTTTTATTTCGTTCCTCAAAGTTTCCGTAGCCTACAAATAAAAAAGCCATTCTTCTCCTGCACAAGTTTCTATGATCCGCTGGGGTTCACTTCCTGTGTGACGTTCGCTGACTGAATGGAGAGCGCGGGAAGGTGGACTGCTATCACGTCTCCACGTGATAAAGTGAGTAATTGCATTACTGAGTGTCTGAGCAAAGAAGAGCCTGAACGTTGCAACCTCCCTATTGGCTGTTTGTAAAAATGTATCAATTGTTGCCCTTCCCACGCGAATCATCGCGGACTCGAGAGACGAGACCTGACGAGTTAGTTCGTTGGTAGCAGAACAAAATGTCTGGACACAAATCGGGTTTTCAGAAAAGGAAAGAAAATAAACGGAGGGTCGAAAATACAAAAAAGGAGGCAGAAAATGCAAAACGAGTTTTAAGGTAGGACAAATGGTTACTTTTTAAGGCAGCCCGCCGTGGCTGCAGGCTTTCAGTTGTGTCATTGAATGGTTACTTTTCTGAGGCAGCCCGCCGTGGCTGCCTGCAGGCTTATTTATTATAGCCCATTTAGTTAAAATAGTTGATATAAAATGTTTATAGTTATGTGATGGTTGTCCTGATTTAGACTGGTGTTTTGTTTTTTGTTTGTTTTTTTTTTTTTGGGGGGGGGGGGGGGGGGGGGGGGGTTGCGCGATGTTGCACCCGGGTCCAGATTAGGGCAGAACCGGCCCTGGCTACATTTCAGGTGTAGTTTGTTTTATGTATGTATGTACTTGCATAGATGTGTACTTGGTCTTCCAATATGGCGCCTAACAAAATCTCGCGGCGCGGTGACGTCATGCGGTAGCCCTCTATAGGGCCTGACTAGCCTTTGGTAACACACTAAACGAATTATCTTTCATTTTTGGCACTTTTTCTGTTTGTGTAGATGGGAAGACATACTGAGAATCCAAATCGCCAACATTTGAAATAATTGTTTTGAATTATTTCTTGTTGTTAGGGTTTTGCTGGGATTCGAACCTGGTTCGTTGATCCAGCAAACCCCCACTAGGCCACCAGGGGAATGACTCAAATGCAGAGGCGTGAGGCGGAAGTAGAAAAAGTAACAAAAGGTTTATTTATACTATGTACACTATATACAATCCAGGGCAAAACAAAAAAAACAAAAACAAAGAGTATAATTCAAAAAGAAAAAGGCAAAAATGCAAAAGCTCAGAAGATCCACAAAACACAGTACAAAGGAAACTGGAGATAAACATAACAGCACAAAGACTCCGTGACAAGAGGACTGAACTCAGGGGTATAAATACACAAACTAATTAAGGACACAGGTGAAGATAATCAGGACAAACAGGCAATTAACAAAAAACACAAAACACAGGAACAGTGGCGGCCTCTAGAGGCCAAAATAAACATGACACGAAAAAGAAATAACAGCGGCCTCTAGAGGCCAAAACAGTCCTAGTCCTAACAGGACCCCCTCCTCTAGGAGCGTCTCCTGACGTTCCCAGGGCGATCCGGATGGGCCGAATGGAAGTCCCGACACAGTTCTTTATCTAGGACATCCCGAGCAGGAACCCAGCAGCGCTCCTCAGGACCATAGCCCTCCCAGTCCACCAGATATTGCAAGCCGCCGCGGACCCGGCGGGAGTCAAGCAGGCGATTCACAGTGAACACAGTCTGCCCCTGGAAGATGCGGGGGGGTGGGGGGTTCCTAGGGGCAGGGGCATACGTAGACGTCAGTACGGGCCGCAACAGGGAAACATGGAAAGTGGGGTTGATCCTCAGAGTCCAGGGCAACTGGAGCCGGTAGGAGACAGGGTTCACCCTGCGCACCACCTTGAAGGGGCCAATGTAGCGAGGAGCAAGCTTGCGGTTCTCCACCCGCAGCGGAAGGTCCTTAGTGGACAGCCAAACCCGCTGCCCAGGGCGGAAAGTGTGTGCAGGTCTTCTATGGCGGTTGGCCTGAGTCTGGTTGGTTCTGGAGGTCTGTATGAGGGTCTTCCTGACCTTGCTCCAGGTCTTGCGACACCGTCTCACATATTGGTTGACCGAGGGCACCCCCGCGTCCTCCTCCTGGTCCGGGAACAGAGGTGGCTGGAACCCGAATTGGCACTGGAATGGCGACAGCTTGGTGGCCGATGACTGCAGGGTGTTGTGGGCGTACTCTGCCCATGGCAGCCAGGTGCGCCACGATGTCGGGTTATCCATAGCCAGGCCTCGCAGGGTGGTTTCCAGGTCCTGGTTGAGCCTCTCCGTCTGACCATTGGACTGTGGGTGAAACCCAGAGGAGAGGCTGGCAGTGGCTCCGATGACCTTGCAGAACCCGTGCCACACTCGGGAGGAGAACTGGGGCCCTCGGTCTGAGACGATGTCCTGTGGAAGACCAAAGACTCGGAAGACATGATTAAATATAAGTTTCGCTGTTTCAAGAGCAGAGGGGAGTTTGCACAGAGGTATGAAGCGGCAGGCCTTGGAGAATCTGTCAACAATGACCAAAATGACCATGTTACCTTGTGACTCAGGGAGACCCGTGATGAAGTCGACTGCCACGTGGGACCAGGGACACCGGGGAATGGTCAGAGGATGCAGGAGACCCTGGGGACGCTGTCGTGGGTTCTTGGTTCTGGTGCAAACCTCACAGGACAGGACAAATGACCTTACTTCCTGCTCCATGTTAGGCCACCAGAAGTGTCTTTTCAGGAAGTCCAGGGTCCTCCGAGCTCCCGGGTGGGCGGTGAGAGGGGAAGAGTGACCCCACTGGAGAACCTTGGCCCGGGCTTGATGTGGGACGTACAAGAGGCCCGGTGGCCCCGTCCCAGGACCGGGGTCCTGGCGTTGGGCTCGTCGAACAGCCTCCTCAATACCCCAGCGGACAGGGGCCACAATCCGGGACACCGGGATAATAGGCCCGACTTCATTCTCCCTGTTAGTGGCAGAGAACAGCCTGGACAGGTTTGGTGTTCTTGGAGCCGGGACGGTACGAGAGGGTGAAGTCAAACCGACTGAAAAACAGGGCCCACCTAGCCTGTCGAGGGTTCAGTCTCTTGGCTTGCTGGAGGTACTCCAGGTTCTTGTGGTCAGTCCAAACCAGGAATGGATGTTGCGCTCCCTCCAGCCAGTGCCTCCACTCCTCAAGGGCCAGTTTGACCGCTAACAGTTCTCGATCCCCCACATCGTACCGGGACTCCGCAGGACTCAGGCGGTGGGAGAAGTAAGCGCAGGGGTGCAGCTTTCCTTCCGAACGTTGAGAGAGTACCGCGCCGACACCACTGTCCGAGGCGTCCACCTCCACGATGAATGGTTGGGAGGTGTCCGGGAGGACCAGAATGGGTGCCATGCAGAAGCGGGCCTTGAGGTCTTTGAACGCCTTTTCTGCCTGAGGAGACCAGCCATAAGATCCACCTGTCCCTTTGGTGAGGTCTGACATGGGTGCTGCCACAGAACTGAAGTTCCTGATGAACTTGCGGTAGAAGTTAGCGAATCCTAAGAACCGCTGAACCTCCTTAACGGACTTGGGAGTGGGCCAGTCCTGGACGGCCAGGGTCTTGGCAGGGTCCATTTGGAGTTGGCCTGTCCGTACAATAAATCCCAGAAAGGAGACCTCGGGAACATGAAATTCGCATTTCTGGGCCTTGGCGAACAGATTGTTCTGTAGCAGCCTCTGGAGAACCTGGCGGACATGGTGGCGGTGCTCCTGCACGGTCTTGGAAAAGATAAGGATGTCATCGAGGTAGACAAAGACGTACAGGTTAATCATGTCCCTTAAGACGTCGTTGATTAGGGCCTGAAAAACAGCTGGTGCGTTGGTGAGTCCGAAGGGCATCACCTGGTATTCGTAGTGCCCAGACGGGTGTTAAAGGCAGTCTTCCACTCATCTCCCTGTCGGATACGGATGAGGTGGTATGCGTTCCGTAGGTCCAACTTGGTGAAGACGGTGGCGCCTTGGAGCAGGTCGAAAGCAGTGGACATCAGCGGAAGGGGATATCGGTTGCGCACAGTGATCTTGTTCAGGCCCCTGTAGTCAATACATGGTCGAAGCCCCCCATCCTTCTTGCCGACAAAGAAGAAGCCGGCACCAGCAGGTGAGGTGGAGGGTCGAATGAACCCAGAGACCAGGGCGTCTTTGAGGTATTCCTCCATAGCCTTGCGTTCTGGCTGAGAGAGGGAAAACAGTCTGCCACGAGGAGGGGTAGTCCCAGGGAGCAAGTCGATGGCACAGTCGTAGGCCCGGTGCGGAGGAAGAACGGCGGCCCTGCTCTTGCTGAAAACTTCCTTGAGATCCCAGTACTCTGTGGGAACTTGAGATAACTCGGTGAGATCAGGGGGCTCGGCAGGAGACACAGGAGAGCTAGAGAGCAGACAAGAGGCATGGCATGCAGGGCCCCATTCCACAACCTGGCTTGTTACCCAGTCTATGCGAGGGTTGTGGCGAATAAGCCAAGGAAGGCCTAGAATAACTGGGAACTCAGGTGAAGGAATCAGGTGCAGGGATATTTCTTCCTTGTGACCTTGAGACTGGAGGAAGACTGGAGAAGTAACTTGGGTGACTCTTCCATCACCTAACGCTTGGCCATCGAGGGCAGACACAGACAGAGGGACTTCAAGAGGTGCAGTAGGTATATTGATGCCTTGGGCGAAGTGAATATCCATAAAGTTCCCAGCCGCCCCTGAGTCTATCAAAGCTTGACAAGAGTGGACAGACTCACCCCAGGAGATGGAGACCAGGATGTAGATTCCTTGACCAGGGAGTCCGGGAGAGAGGGTAGGCCCCATCACAACCCTCCCTCGGCTGGACGGGGCGGTCCTTTTCCCAAGAGTTCGGGACATGATGCTCGGAAGTGACCAGGCTTGCCACAGTAGATGCAGCACTTGTCCCTCCTTCTGCGCTCCCTCTCAGATGCGGAGAGGCGAGTACGACCCACTTGCATGGGTTCTGGACAGTCACTGAAGGAGGTAGATGGTCTCCAGGTAGAGGTAGGGAGGCTGGGGGGGCTCAAGGCTTGGTGGCGTTCTCTCATCCTGTTGTCCAGACGAATAGCATGTGAGATGAGGGTTTCGAGGTCACTTGGGCATCCAATAGAGGCCAGACCGTCCTTGATGGGGTCAGACAGACCATGGTGGAAGGCTGACACCAGGGCAGTCTCGTTCCATCCACTTACTGCTGCGAGTGTTCGGAACGAGATGGCGTAATCTGCGACGCTTCCTCCTTGCCGGATGGACATGAGCTTTCGGGCTGCGTCGGTACTGATGTCTGCCTGATCGAAGACCCGAAGCATCTCTTCAGAAAACAGCTGGAAATCAAAGCACTCAGGTCCCTGTCTTTGCCAGATAGCAGTAGCCCAGGCTCGCGCCTTACCAGCTAATAAGGTGATCACAAAGGCAATCTTGCGGCGATCCGTAGTGTAGGTGGTAGGCTGAAGCTCAAAGGTGAGTTGACACTGGGTAAGGAACTCTCGGCACTCACTGTGCTTGCCGTCATACCTCTGTGGTGCAGGAAGGCTGGGTTCGCGAGGTGAAGAAGGCAGCATGGCAGGAGGCACTGGAGCAGGAGTGGGAGCTGGATCAGGAGCAGGAGATGCAGGCAGAGATGTCAGCTGTGCCAGGGTTTTCCCAATTTGCTGAAGCAGTTCCTTGTGGCGAGCAAGGGCCTCACGTTGGCTGGTGAGCGTACGTCCATGAGCGTCCATGGTCGCTCCGAAGCGTGTCGGAGCTGCCATAATTCCCTGAAGGTTGGCTGGGTAGACAGTTGAAGCAGCCTCTGCTGAGTCGGTCATGACAGAATCTTTCTGTTAGGGTTTTGCTGGGATTCGAACCTGGTTCGTTGGTGTGATGATCCAGCAAACCCCCACTAGGCCACCAGGGGAATGACTCAAATGCAGAGGCGTGAGGCGGAAGTAGAAAAAGTAACAAAAGGTTTATTTATACTATGTACACTATATACAATCCAGGGCAAAACAAAAAAAAACAAAAACAAAGAGTATAATTCAAAAAGAAAAAGGCAAAAATGCAAAAGCTCAGAAGATCCACAAAACACAGTACAAAGGAAACTGGAGATAAACATAACAGCACAAAGACTCGGTGACAAGAGGACTGAACTCAGGGGTATAAATACACAAACTAATTAAGGACACAGGTGAAGATAATCAGGACAAACAGGCAATTAACAAAAAACACAAAACACAGGAACAGTGGCGGCCTCTAGAGGCCAAAATAAACATGACACGAAAAAGAAATAACAGCGGCCTCTAGAGGCCAAAACAGTCCTAGTCCTAACACTTGTCTTATTTAATGAAGGTTGTAATAGAATTAGCCTACATTTGGCTTAAGCTGGATGAGACAGAGACATAATTTTATAGCCATTTGTTAAACAGCTGACAGGGAACGTAATTAACCGTTCCGGGAACTAAATTTTTTTGTTCTAACCGGTTCGGGAACGTCTATTTAATGGTGGAACCCAAAACCGGAAACGTTAAAATTCCGTTTCTGTTCGGAACGAACCAATAGGAAAAAAATTCTGGTTCAAAGCCCTCGTTGTAAACGAGGGGCAAGTGACCCTGGTATATTGTACTACTGAGGAGATGGTTGCAGACGTTATGACCAAACCTGTCACAAAATTAAAACTGAAAAAGTTTGCAAGTATTATGTTTGGTGTCTAAAAGAGTGGAAGAGGTTCACACCTGTATTGTATTTTAGTGTGTACATTCTTTTGTTTGTTTGGATTTCCGCAACCTGAGTACAAGTGGGGGTGTTAAGAGATATTCTTTTATTTAATGTACTCAGTTGTTACAATATGTGACATCAGACATCCCAAGTCTCCCGGAAGTTCCGGGAGTCTCCTGCATATTGATAGCGGCTCCCTGATGCCTGCAAATTACATACAATCTCACGGAATCTAGAGCAAGCAAGCAGTCTTTATCCCGAACCTATCGACCAGTCAGTGAGTGCATAGAGCATGAAGAAGAGCAGCAGCTGCTCTAGCTGTTTTCTGGAACCCAAGAAATTAATGCATGGTACAAATCATCTGGGTTTTTTTGTTTGTTTTTTAACTGATTTGGTGTTCAACTTTCACTGTTATGATAAAGCAGTGTCTCTTTGTAATTGTCATCTTTGTAAGCTCACTTGCTCGGTGGAAGGCTCAATAATGGCAATAAATTACGTACTTTCCCTTTCAGTGCTGGAGCTGCAGGAGCAGGTGGCGCACAACCGTCAGGAATTTGTTCGGATTCACCTCCAAAACTAAGTCACTCATAAAACTATAACCTTTTCTGGTTCAAACAGAACCATTTAGGACCATATACACCCTTTCTATTTTGCACTACAGTGTTAAGTAGAGGTGTGTGTGTCAACACGTAATTATCGTTCCTTATTTATTTATTAATTTATTTATTTTTACTAAAATCATCATATCTCTGCAACCATACAAGATTTTTTTTTTCAAAATTCCAAACCCTATGATCTTCTTGCGGTTTCCCTTTACAGAGAGCTGATTTTAAGGTGAATTAACTGTTTGAAATTTTAAGGTAAAGTCTCTACAATAATCATGGAACTGGAGTGAAGGAAAAAGCCATTGCAAGATTAATTTATAATTTATCACTCTGTGATAAACTTCCCTGTGTATTTCTGAATCTTGTCATTGCCTTTTTGTCCACTGAAACACGTATGATGTTATATTGCATCTAAAAACATGATTTCAATATCAAATGAATGTTATCTCTCTCAACTAACTCATGGGGGTTTTCTGTGCTCTGAAAGAGATTCAGTCACAACATGACCAAAATTTACGCTGTTCAATTAATACTCTATCTTCAGGTACTATTAACACATCCATCTTCCGTCAAATATGTGACTTTCCGATGTGAAAATCAGCACTCTCCAGTCACAAGACAAAGCAATTCTACAGAGATGCGAGAGCATTCTACGTCAGAAGCTTTCCAAAAAAAAAAAGGAAAAATTCCCAGTGAGAGATCAAATCTTGACGAATCTGTCAGTGGTCAATCCTGAGAACAATGATGATGTGAAACCAGAGCAGATTTTGACTTTGGCAGAGAGATTTCCAAATGTAATGAAGGCAGATGCCAGAGAAAAACTCCATTTAGAAGTCCTGGATTATGTCTCTGTGGCAGCAGGGGCGTGGTCAAGCATTGGTCTGTGACCGGAGGGCGGAGTCAGGGAAGGTAAGTGGCAGAATCACTGCACCTGATGTCAGTTAACGTTTGTTTGTGTGTCTTTCCCAGTGACCGCACCCTATATAAGGAGAGAGAGAGCAGAGGAAGAGAGCTCTCTCCCCAACCAGACAACCTGTGTGTGTGCATGTGCGGCTGGGAGAATAACGTCACTGTAAAGTGTCCAAATAAAGAAATTTTGTTGAACTCAGTTCTGGCCTGCCGTCCTTCTGTGCTCCACCCACCCGTCCGAATTGCAACAGTCTCATCTAACCTGGAAGCACTGGTGCCAAATTATAAGAATTTACCAGTTGATGAGTTCTGGGGGAAGCTGTCCAAAGTCACATCTGTGAGCTCAGGGCAGTTGAGATTCAGGGAGCTCTCTCAGCTGATGAAGCTGCTATTGGTGCTGCCAAATTCTAACTGTGATGTGGAAAGGGCATTCAGCATGGTGCGTCACATCAAGACAGAATTTAGGAGTCAGACGTCTCACCAAACACGTGTGAATCTGATGTCTTGCAAGATTAACAAGTTTATTGACACAGAGTACTACGAGGTGGAGGTGTCTGGAAAATTTTTCAAATCTGCAAAGCAAGCAGCCTCTAAATACAATGAAACCTTGCAAAAAGAACAGGCATAGAACAGAGGAAAGGAAAGAGCCCTTTAGGCCTACATTTACAGTTGCATTCATTGTCATTCATGCAATTCATTCATTGTTCTGTTATATTCATCTGTGTTTCGGTATCTAAGTAAAGCAATGTTCTGTGGTGAACATTTCTATCTATCCTGGTCATCCTTCCTTATTTATGGGGAGGGGGTTGTCCAGATTCAATCAGTAAGGAGCTTAATATATGGCACATTGTACAGACCCTCCAGGATTTCGCGATGTTGCGATTTGCAACTTCAACACAAATTCAACCAATCCCCGTAAATTCAGGGCTGTGTTGCAATTATATCCAATCACCGCAACTTTCCCGCAAATTTGACCAATCGTTGGCGTCGTCTTGAGGTGATGTCGACAAACTACCTTCCGCCTTACTTCCGTGTATACGTTCAAGAGAAGCAGCATGTGCGAGTCAGTGTTTATATAGGCTTAAATTCTGTTACTGAAAGTGTGCTATGTTTACAGTGAAGGACTGTGTGCACTTTACATTATTTTTTTTACTTAATACAAGAAATTAATGGATGCCAACATTTTTGCCAAAATGATATTTTATTTTCCATTGTTTAGGCAGCTTCAGCATCATACTGTGAGATTCTGTTCAAATTGTTTTTTTTCTTCTATGAAGCCTGAGCCATTTATTTTATTAGTTTATAATTATTGTTTAATTTAGTCTTCAGGAGAGACTGCTTGCACACAGTACTAGTATTAATAGTTTTTTTTTCTTACATGAAAGCTGAGGCATTTATATTATATTTTAAGATAACTTCATGTTGTGCATATGAGGTTCTATGCACTTTAACTTTTGAACCAACAGGTGCATTTGGATAAGTAAAGCCTATTTTTCTGCATTTTTGTAGTCCTAGTAATCTTTTATATTGGTAAAGATGTTTATAGGACCATTTCTCAGTGTCTTTGTTTTTTTAATCAATAGTTTTTCAGTAATAACTTAATATTTAACATATCACTCAATTTTAATCACAAAAAGAGAAAATCGCAACAATTTCTCGCAACTTTCACTTCCTCCCGCAATGTAATCGCAACAAAAACCTAAAAAACACCACAATTTTCATCGCAATTTTTTGGAAAAACCCCCCCGCAACATCAGACATTTTAGCCCGCAACAATCACAAAAAAGGCCCGCGAAATCCTGGGGGGACTGATTGTAGTTATCATAGTTTATGGGTTGGGGGCAGCTAAGTCCCCAAGTCAGGGTGTCAGCTATGAATCTGAGTGAATTCAGGTATTGTTCATCTCCAAAAGGCCACCCCAAAATCCACCAGAATACAGGAAATCACATCAACCAAATTCAAATTTTCTGGGGGAGTACCCCCATACCCCCCAGCAATGTATTCCCCCCCCAAAAAAAATCCTTCCCCAAAGAGGTGGACCTCCCTGAAATGAATTTTCACTACGTTCAGACTGCAACCTGAAACGACCCATATCCGATTTGTTGTGAAATCCGATTTTTTTGTTAGGCCGTTCACATTACCAATTATATGAGACTTGTATGCGATCTCCAATATGAACGGAAAACGACCCAAAAGTGTCCCGCATGCGCAAATTGACACGTAATAAGCACATCTACGTAATACGTAAACAAAAAAAAAGCGCACTCTTCAAGTTTGCAAGTAAAGCATGGAGATGAGGCGAGACCTGGCGATGTGGTTTTTGTGGCGGCGGCAGAACTCACACAATAATCTGATTATTACTAATGAGACCGAAGGTGTCAAATTACTGGAAATTTCCAGAACAATCTTATAATCTTGTAATACAGGATGGTTTAAGTTATAAATCAGTTATAGAAACTGTTTTATTTAATCAGGCTAACAGATCAACATCCAGGTCCCTACCAAATCCACCATTAGCTTGATCAATTCTATAAAAGTCTATTTAAATTCTGAAAACTGTACAAATGTTGTTGTTTTCCACCAAAGAGGCGGGATTAGCCAACACAGAATAGTGACGTTTGTCTCTTGTTGATGACGTGTAGGTCGTATGAATGCGACCTGTCCGGTCAGACTGCAGTTGCATGTGAAAATAACGGATATGCATTGGAATTAGGACCACATATCCAAGCGGCCTGGGTCGCATGTGAAAAAAATCGGATCTGTGTCGTTCAGATTGTCAATAACAAATCGGATACAGGTCGCATATGGGCAAAAAAATCGGATATGGGTCGTTTCAGGGTGCAGTCTGAACGTAGTCTTTGTCAGGTTGGGATGTCTGTATGTGATATGTGATTGTAATGCAGTTTAATGAGGTGTAGTGTTTTGTTTTCACCACAGTGGGTCACAAGTCACAAGCCTGAAACTCGTGTTGTGACGCCACATTTTGTTTAGGACTTGCCCAGGCTTATGTCTGTAAAGAGAAAAAAAAAGTCCGGAGTTCTCCCCTCCGTGACTAGAGAAAGTGTAAGATCGTGATGAGTAAAGATGCCATAACGGTAGGGTGACCAGACGTCCCGGTTTTACCGGGACAGTCCCGGTTTGTGGTTGTGTCCCGAGTCCCGACAAAAGTCTGTCGGGACACGGAAATGTTCCGGTTTTCGCCACTCGCGATGTTTGCGACTGAGCAGTGTGGGAATCGTTAGCGGAGAAATGTCTGCATTTACTATTTTGATGAATTGACAGGAATCGCAAACTTTCCTGGTTACTGCCCCCTGGCCCTGTGGCATGGGTGTTTATTTAGCCACATTATTCCAGACAACAGAACGTGTTGCCATGCAACAATAAAATAAACATTAACTGGCGCGAATGTTCTTTGTCTAGCAGCTAGCAGCAGTAATGCCGACAAGAAAATGTACCTTTTCCAAAGATTTACAGGGCACCTACCCCTTCCTCCGAGAGGTGCAGAACAATGCGCACGAAGCCTACTGCACACACTGTAAGTGCTTTGTTCTTGTACTGAGTTGGGTAGCCTATGCTGCAAATGCTGTGCGCTCCTGTGGGGGCTTTCCTCGGGCTGTCGCCCCTCTCCTCCTTTATTGCTGTTTCATTTGAGTGTATATTTACGGAAGCCGCGAGAGGCCCTTCATATAATCTTTTTTTATTCACCTTGTTATCACGAGATAACGACATAATTAATTCAGGATCTCGAGAAAACAACACAACTAATTCGAGATCTCAAGAAAACAAAACAATTATTTCATGATCTCAGCTGGATCACTGTATCTCCGTCGGTAGAGACGAAGCCGGGCCAGTCTTCTGCGGAGGTGCCGCGGACTAATTTTGAAATTATCCTTTATTAAAAGACTTAATGCAATCTCTCCCTGTGTCAACCCCTGATCAAAATATTGCCTTATTAGGTGATCGATTATTCCAGACATTCTAATGACCAAAGTTGCGTCTATACAGAATGAGAAATAGCCCCAAAGTCAGCATATCACAAGTCTCTTGGCGCACCTGAATGAACCATTTTTCAGCTGTTTACTCGAGATCTCGGAATAACGGTTTTGTTTTCTCGAGATCTCGAATTAGTTGTGTTGTTTTCTCGAGATCCTGAATTAATTATGTCGTTATCTCGGGATAACAAGGTGAATTTAAAAAAAGGATTATATGAAGGGCCTCTCGCGGCTTCCGTAGTATATATTCTCAAATCACTTATCTCTTTTTTGTTTCTGTTTAACATACCATTCTGACAGCAATATGGCCAAACTGTGTTGAACAGCTTGTTGCACCTTCCATTAAAGTGTTCACTTTTGTACACATCTTCTTGCTTTATTCATTCAGTTGTGGGGAATGGTTAGTAAGGTTGATTCTGACCTAGGCTATGTTGAGGTCACATATCTACTTTTTAAGTTCATGCTATAGTGCATACAATTTTAGAGATACGTATAGCCTACATGTGCATATGCATTCTTCTTGGTGTTCTCACAAACAGGTGAAATAAATCAGTTTAAATTTGGCCTATGGACATAGCCTGGCCTATTCTCAGCCATTACAAAATCTGTTGTCTGACCATAATTTAACTGGTCTGTATACCACTATGCTACTAGATAACAAAATGCCTGTTTGTTTTATGTGAGATGTTGATAAACGTGAGCTTCAACAAAATGATAAGAGCACCTCTCTGAGTGTCACGTGCATGAGCATGGTCGCGCGCAAAAGTGTCCCAGTTTCAGACTAGGGAAATCTGGTCACCCTACATAACGGCTAAAGAGTATCATTGCCTCCGTGATATTATTCCCCGGGTTCAGCGCTGGTGAAGCTGCGAAGCTCAACATTAATTATTGCTTGTGTCATAATAAAACAACAGTTTGCACCTTTAAAGTGCATCTGGTAAATAAAGCATGTTGTGTAAATCAAATGGTGCTAAACCCCCCCCCCCCATTCCATTTTTATTCCATCTTGTAATGCAACAAAACAGGACAAATACCAAGGGGGATGAATACTTTTGCAAGACACTGTAGTAACTCATAGCAACACTTTACAACAGTGGTGAGCAGAAAATCATCTCAGCATGCAGCAGCAGCAGAAGACCACACTCCTGCAGCCAAGAACAGGAATCTTAGAACCAAGAACAAGTTCCTATTAAAGTGGCTGGTGAGTGTATAGTAACATGTTGTTCACAGGGACTTAGGTTTTCTGAAATAAAAGAGCCATAAAATCGCAAGGTGTGATTTTTTTTTGTCTTGTTAAATTCAAAAGAGAGAAAGAGAGGCTGCTGAGTGAATGACTATAATATAGCTGCTATACTGTGAGAACTGGAAAGTTAAATGTAACTATAACTGGATATTCTTGCGTTATATTTTCTTTACTGTATTTAATTTTTGTTCTGTTAGGTGTTGTGTTTTGTTATGTTGCTGTGTAATGCGGTGTGATTTGTGTGGTGTTTTTATGTTTTTTTGTAATATGGTGTGCTCTGCTTTTGTGTTCTTATGTCTGTATTAATTGGTGTTTGTTGCTGTTTATGTGTGTTTGGCTTTGTTTGATGTTGGTCTATTTGTCTTTTTGTAGATGAGCACAGTAAAAAATGGAGTGTCAATATTGCAGTGTAAACCTATTTTCCTCTGGATAGAGTAGTTATAACACTATGCAGAGTAAAATCGTCTAAATGGTAGTGTCAAAAGTGAGAGTTAATTCCCACTTGCACACAACGACAAAATCTACTCTGCAGGGTGATGATTCCCCGCGAAAATACAATATAGAGTCAGATTAACTCTGAAAATCTTACACTATCTATAGTGTTAAATATTTTTACACACCTCATTGTTAATTTTGACACAAAATAGAGTAAAATTAACTCTAAAAATCTTACACTGGCTATAGAGTAAATTTTACACTGATTTTGAGTGGGACCAAATGTTATCTGACAGAGAGTTAAATTCAACTCTTAAAGAGTAAAATTGACACTATGATTTTTACTGTGAGGTTTCTCTATTTTTTACTTAAATTTTAAAGTGTTGCCTTTCTTGGCCAGGGACCATTTGAAAAAGAGACGATAGTCTCAATATGACTCCCCTGGTTAAATAAAGGATAAATTAAAAAAATAAATAAATAAATAAAGAGCAACACTAACTCTGCTTCATTACACCACCATGAGATTGATTATTTTCCTACAATGGCACGCCCCATCACATTCTATTCCTTACTTTAACACAAGCTTTGAGTTCCAGTTTTCTCTTCATTTCTTACTAGAGGGAAATGTAATTACACATACACTACAGATGTGGTGAAAGAAATTAGACTAAAACATTACAGTATTCCTTTATCCTTTATCCATGCCTCCAATTAGTTAAAAAATAAACATAATAAATAATAATTTTTGCACTGATGTCACTGTTATGGAAAGACGTTGTATGGACTTGGAGTTTCTGGCACTAAAATGCAGGCCATTCCACCTCAGCCGTGAGCACAGTGCATTGTTTGTTTTGCTGTGTACATTCACCCACGAGCTAATGCAAAGTTAGCCATGAGCAGGCTGCATGAGGCGATCAGTAAACAACAAAACAGACTACCAGACAGTTTCATCGTTGTGGCGGGGGATTTTAGTCACACAAACCTAAAGTCTGTGTTACCCAAATTCTGCAAAAACATCCACATGGGGATACGGAATGGAAAAACACTGGATCAGATTTACACCAACTTCAAAGGTGCCTATAAAGTCCACCCAGCCTCCCACCTTGGACAATCAGACCACTTGGCTCTGTTTTTAACACCTTCTTATCAACCTCTCATCAGCAAAACAAAGAGCCAGGACAGTTCAGATCTGGTCTGAGGAGACTGAAGGCCAATTTATGCTGACAACCCAGTCCTCGCAGATGGCGTCTGCGAAGCCCCCCCCTTCGCAGACGCTCTGCGCGGACCTCCCAAAAATTGTGACCACCGCAGACAGCCTCGCAGACAGCGTCGCAGACAAGAGGGCTCTGATTGGTCCACTCTACATCCGCTGTACATGCACTTCCGCTTCCCTATTTTCCCGGTTTGGTTTGTTTTCACGACCGCCATTTTTAAAAACACGAGCGAAGATGGAGCAGCACGAAGAGCGGTTGATCGAGGAAGTGAGGAAGTACGTACATCTACAGTATACGACTCCAGTTCTAGTCATTATAAGTAACCGGAGGATAAACACTCCACTAACCACACCCACCAACTACTCCTAGCGATTCCGCGACTTCGCGCTCCCTTGCGTTGTGGCGGTGAATAACATCGCGCACACCTATTACTCCCCGCTCAACGATAAATTACAACTGTCTGCGAAAAGCTATCTGCGAAAGCTTTGTCGCAAGAGCATGCAGAGGCCTTGAGGCTACATCCACACGACAACAGCAACGAGATTTTTTTTTTTTAAATATCGCGTCCACATGGGCAACAGATCAGTAAAATTTCAGGTTCATATTGCAAAGCAACGCTTGCTGAAAACGATGCAATACACATGCCACACCACTATGTGCGCTGTAAGACGGTCCCATCGGAGACACCAGAACAATAGAGATCTTGCAGTCACGTGACCGGAAAGTACACAACCGCCATCGTGTCGGTCAAAAACACAGCTGAATACTGCTGCACTCGTGTACAGAATGGATCAATTTCAACCGACGGACTACACGGCTCATTTTTCTAATGAACAGATAACTAGATATATGTCTAAAATAAACGATCTACAGATTTGTGACCCTTATGGCTTTCCGGACGGAGTTTTCACGACCAGATTTTGAACTGCCAGCGGAATACCCGGACGTGTATGATTACCTCATCAACTTTCCCTCGCTGTTCAGTGGTGAAGCACTGCGTGCTTATAAATCTCTGGACAGTTATCTTTACAGAAATTCAGGATTTGTCAGTGACTCAGATGTGGCATCTTGTAAACAAGAAAATGATCCTCACTGGATGGGTAAGTCCAGCCGATTATAGAATAGAATAAGGTAATTCCAAATCGTCCGTCTTGTTTACATGGATCTGGCGTTGGAGAGGTAGAGGCTTGGCAGTGGAGATTTGAGTGGCTGTTTTCTGAGCTTAGTCAACAGGACGACTCTGCCTGCAGCCTCGCTTTTGCTTCGGCTCCCGGCGCTGCCTCCTTCGCTTTGCTTCCGATAACAATCCACGGAGACCCCGCTGGTCTCGCAATCTGGTCTCGTCCGGAATGTTTTTTTTTTCTCGTCCGGAATGTTGTGCATGCGATGGAAATCACTACAAACCGTCATTTTCTGCTGGAAACCAATGTCCAGTAAGTCCATACGGTTGTAGTGGATATTGAAGTCCGGTACAGACGAACAACACGCAAAAATACACACAAAAAACATAAAAACCATGCACAGGTAGGGAGAGCTTGTAGCCACAGCCGTTGTAGTAGAATTGTATATAGTAGGGTTTTCCAGAAGAAAAGGTAGAAGTAAAAGCAGAAGTAGAACCAGAAGTAGAAGGCGGAATATGGCGTTTGACCGACACGATGGCGTCTGTCACAATCTGGATCGGCTGTGACGTCACATGCAAGATCTCTATAGAAGAAGTAGACGCATGCGCATAAACCCCTTCTTCTGTAGCATTTAGCATTAGCCATATAAAGTTTTGATTATTAATCAAAACTTAGAACGAAAGACGCGGAAAGAGAAATGAATGGGGGTAGATGGAAGCCGGTACGCCAACATTCTGATATCCTCCAGAATTCTTTAATGGTCCAGAATAAATTGAATGCTACACGTTGATGGATTACTTTGTTCTTCTATGTCCTTTTTGAGGAATGTATTGTTGGACTTAAACCAACATCTGAAGAGGTGAGATCGCTCCTTTTTTTCCTATGTTTGCTGGCGGGATTGTTTTTGTTTTTGGAAAGTGCACAGGCGGTGCGCGGTTTGGTACTGCTTCCTCAGTGTTTGGACTAAAGACTCTGCCCTAAGGGCTATTCTCTCACTCTCTCTCTCTCTCACTTTGCACCATTACACAATAAATATTCACAGTGAAAATATTTTGTAAGCGCATTTCATGAACCAAGTTATAGGATTTGTTGACAACTCGCATCGAGTTCGTTACACTTCTACCCGGCATGAAGCACTGACAGTCATGTGGTTGTGACGTCATCATAAACAAATCCGTTCTACTCACCCAGACAACTTCGCAACGGTGCCGTTGCCAGATTTTTTCACTCTGGAACCCGTTCTCAAAAGATTTTGTTTTGGGGCACCCAAAACGCCGGTGCCGTGTGGACGCCAGGCCGAAACGATAAACAATTTTATCAGATTCACCTGAATCCGTTGC
The DNA here is from genome assembly GCF_027579695.1 of Neoarius graeffei. Taxonomy (NCBI): domain Eukaryota; kingdom Metazoa; phylum Chordata; class Actinopteri; order Siluriformes; family Ariidae; genus Neoarius; species Neoarius graeffei. The sequence continues at coordinate 13,091,322 of NC_083577.1, forward strand.
CGTGTGGACAGGGCCTGAGGCAGCACTGCAAAACTGTTTTGAGGACACAAGATGGGAGATCTTTGATCAGGAAGACACAGAACAATATGCTTCCATAGTAATGGACTATCTCAGATTCTGTGTTGAGACTTCCACCAAAACCAAAAACATCAGAGTGGCCCAAAACCAAAAGCCCTGGTTCAACAGCACTGTTTACAGTCTACTGAAAGCCAGGAATGCAGCGCTGTGATCAGGTGACCGGGAAACCTACAGGAGATTCAGAGCAGATCTGAGAAGGGGGATCACTGCTGCCAAAAATAAATATAAAATGCAAATCGAACAGCATTTCAAAGACAACAACACCCACAGCATGTGGCAGGGGATCAGAACAGTTACTAACTACAAACAGAACTCCTGCCCACCCTCTACAGTCGACCCCTCCCTCCCTGATCGGCTGAATGCCTTCTTCTCCCATTTTGACAGCAACACCATCAACATGAATGAGCCATCCCCAGCATCCCTCACCCACAGTCAATGTCCTTCACACACCTCCAGCCCCCCTCAGAAAGAGAGACATCCAATGGTATTGCACCAGTACCAGGTTAAGCGGGCCCTGCTCAACATCAATGGCAGGAAGGCGACTTGTCCGGACGGGGTCCCAGGACATGCTCTAAAAGCATGTGCACACCAACTGGCGGCTGTTTTCACTGACATGTTCAACAAGTCACTGAAGGAGGCCATAGTCTCCTCCTGCTTTAAAGCTGCAACCATCATCACTGTCCCAAAGCGCTCAGCAGTCACATGCTTGAATGATTATCGGCCTGTTGCACTAACTCCGATAATCATGAAATGTTTTGAAAGACTGGTGATGAACTACAACAAAGCCTCCATCCCTGCTGACTTGGACCAGTACCAGTTCGCCTACAAAACCAACAGGTGTGCTGAGGACACCATCTCCCTCATGTTCCACACTGTACTGACTCACCTGGAGAACCCTGACACCTATGTGAGGATACTGTTCGTTGACTTCAGCTCGGCCTTCAACACTGTCAATCCGAGCAAGCTGGTCAACAAGCTGCTGTCTCTGGGCCTGGACCACCACCTCTGTAGCTGGATTAAGGACTTCCTCTCCAACAGACCACAACATGTGAGACTTGGAGACCTCATCTCATCCAACACCATCTTAAACACTGGCACCCCCCAAGGCTGTGTTCTTAGTCCACTCCTTTACTCACTCTTCACACAGGCCTGTTCTCCCATTCATAACTCAAACCAAATATACAAGTTTGTAGATGACACAGCTGTGGTGGGGTTGATAACCAACAGTGATAAGACAGCCTACAGAGAGGAAGTTCAGGCCCTCACATCTTGGTGTCAGAACAATGACTTGCAGAACAACACCAGCAAAACAAAGGAGCTTGTCACTGACTTCAGAAAATGACTGGTTAAAACAAATGTCAGCCTGGTGATCTCTGGAGAGGAGGTGGAACAGGTGGGGAGCTTCAAGTACCTCAGTGTTCACCTCTCAGAGGACCTGACATGGTGAGTGAACACCAGAGAGGTGGTGAAGAAGGCCTAGCAGAGGCTCTTCTTCCTGCGATCTCTGAGGAAAACTGGGGTCTCACAGAAGCTCCTCACCAACTTCTACCAGTGCACCATACAAAGTGTTCTGAGCTATGGATGCATAGTGTGGTTCTCCAGCTGCATCTCAGAGGAGAGGAAAGATCTGCAGCGGATCATCAGGACTGCATCTAAAATCACTGGTACCCCTCTCCAATCCCTGGAACAGATTTACTCTGCCAGGCTGAGAAACAGAGCCACAAAGATTAGGACTGACTGCACTCACCCCGGACAATGTCTTTTTGACACCCTTCCCTCTGGCAGACTTAGGGTCATAAAGTCACAAACAGCAAGACACCAAAATAACTTCTTCCCCAGGGCTGTAAAAGCTCTGCTGGAGGCCTGATCTGGACTTGGACTCACACTCTGCACCTTACTGTATTTGGTTACATTGTATAATTACATACTGCAATTTATACTGCTGATTATTTGCCAATATGTTGCTTTTTAAAAGGTTATGTATATTATTTATTTATTTATTTAATTTTTTAAAATTGATATGCTGCTGTGATCTGAGCCCTCAAACAGTAATGTGCAATGACAATAAAGAATCTATCTGTCTATAAAACTGTCCTCTGTTGAGAACAAACATCAGTGACCTGCATCCATGATGCTCTTCCAGAAGGGGTCATCATTCACACAGAGAGCCTCGGTGCATCTGACGGCCATCTCCAACCTCCTGTTCTCCTTACTCTGTAACATCTCTGCAGCCAAAACACACACAAATATCATTTTAGATTATAAATAAACATGAATAAATAAATATGTGTTAGGACTGGGACTGTTTTGGCCTCTAGAGGCCGCTGTTATGTTTATCTTGTCATGGTTGTTTTGGCCTCTAGAGGCCACCACTGTGTTTTGTGTTTGTCTTGATTGCCTGTTTCCTGCCCCGCCCTGTTCCTTAATTAGTTTGTGTATAAATACCCCTCTGTTTGTTCCCCTAGTCATGGAGTCTTTATGCTATGTTATCTAGTGCTAGTTTCCTCTGTCCCACGTATCTTGCCTGTGCCCTTGTGTTTTTGCTTTCTTTGGACTTTGTATTTTTTGATCTTCTGAGCGTTCAGCATTTTTGCCTTTCCTTTAGTTTTTTTGGACTTTGAACCTTTGGATATTTTTATTTTTGGTCATCTTCTGAGCTTTTGGATTTTCTTTTTGTTTTTTCCATCGGATTGTAAATATTGTAAATAAACTGTTTTTTTGATACTCTCATGCCTCTGCACTTGAGTCATGGCCTAGTGGGGGGTTGCTGGATTATCACACCAGCGACCCAGGTTCGAATCCCAGCAAAACCCTAACAATATGAATAACTATTCTCTGAGTGGTGGGTGGCACGATGTTGTAGTGTTGCCTCACAACAAGAAGGTTCTGGATTTGAGCCCAGTGGCTGATGGGGGGGTTTTCTGTGTGGAGTTTGCATGTTCTCCCTGGGTCTGTGTGGATTTCCTCCAGGTGCTCTGTTTTCCCCCCCAGTCCAAAGACATGCAGGTTAGGTTAATTGGTGGCTCTAAATTGACCGTAGGTGTGTGTGAATGGTTGTTTGTCTCTATGTGTCAGCCCTGCAATGACCTGGCGATTTGTCCAGGGTGTACCCCGCCTCTCGCCCATAGTCAGCTGGGATAGGCTCCAGCTTGCCTGCGACCCTGTAGAACAGGATAAGCAGCTGCAGATAATGGATGGATTATTTATTTTAAAAAGATATTATTTTTAAAAAAAAAAGGGCGACACAGTGGTGTAGTGGTTAGCACTGTTGCCTCACAGCAAGAAGGTTTTGGGTTCGAGCCCAGCAGCCGATGGGGGCCTTTCTGTGTGGAGTTTGCATGTTCTCCCTGGGTCTGCGTGGATTTCCTCCAGGTGCTCCAGTTTCCCCCACAGTTCAAAGACAAGCAGGTTAGCTTAATGGGTGGCTCTAAATTGACTGTAGTTATGAACTGTTTACTGTCTCTATGTGTTGCCCTGCGACAATTTGGGGAATTGTCCAGGGCATACCCCGCCTCTCACCCCTAGTCAGCTGGGATAGGCTCCAGCTTGCCTGCAACCCTGCATAGGATAAGCAGTTACGGATAATGGATGGATAGATGGAGTCTCTGAGTAACTAACAGCACAAAAGTTAAAAAGTAGCCTGCTTGACAATTAACTCAAATGGTACAGCATTTGTTTGCTGCGTGAGAGACAGCAGAACTGAGTCTGACATACTCCAATGTGTCTCATTTCTAAATGAACACTTATTATTCAGATGGAAGGATGTTCTCTTCATGCTTGTATTCAATCTTATATTATGGTTTCTGATCAAATTATAAGATATAAAATTGGTCATCACCAGAACCAGCCCATGGCACATAACTTGAACTGGCTTGTATCGAGATCAATCCTGCACTATGCTCTGAATTACCAACCGGGTGGATGGGTGGATGGATGGATAGATACTTCCATAGCTGTGCCTCCAAAGAGTGACAAGGTGGCCAGGGATCCAAGGTAGGGAAATAAGGAAGTTGTAACTAACTGAACCCTTGATCACCTCCCTTTTAAATAACGGGATATTTTTTTTATAATTTATTAATTACTCATGAGCAATGTATTATTAATGTAAGAAATATTTGCAGTATCCGTTTGTAATGTTAAAAAATGCTTTTTAGCATGGAATAATCAAAATTAGGTCCATAAATTAGCTCCACTGACATACAAATTTTTACGGATGGAATCAAAGAAGGCAGCTGGTTACTATTTTCTGTTGTGCGTGCACGTCATGATGCAAACAGAAGAGGGCTCTAAAAGATACTGACTACCACTTTAAATACACACACCAGCCACTTTATTAGGAACACCCATCCACCTGCTGTTTTATGCAGTTCTCTAATCAGCCAATGCCTTGACAGCAGAACAATACTGCTAACATTATGCAGATACAAATCAAGAGCTTCAGTTAATGTTCACTTCAAACATCAGAATGGGAAAATTTATGATCTCAAAGTGTGACTTTCACTGTGGCATGGGTGTTGGTTTGAGCCAGATGGACTAGTCTGAGTATTTCAACAACTGCTGATCTCCTGAGGTTTTCACACACAACAACAACAGTTTACACAGAATGGTGCGACAAACAAAAAATATTGAGTGAGCGACAGTTCTGTGGGTGGAAATGCCTTGTTGATATGAGAGGCCAGAGGAAAATGGCCAGATTGTTGGTTGGAACTGCCAGGAAGGATATAGTAACTCATAGAATCATTCTTTACAACCATGGTGAGCAGAAAAGCATCTCAGTATGCAACAGCAAAGACCACATTGGGCTCCACTCCTGCAGCCAAGAACAGGAATCTTAGAATCAAGAACAAGTTCCTGTTAAAGTTGCTGGTGAGTGTATATAGTGTATTTACAATATACTGTAAATATCAATGTGCACACAAAAAAATGCAAAAACACAAGAGATAAACTTAATGAATAAAACAGGAGGGTGTATACTGTTACAGGAAAATAATCAACAAAAGGTAGAAAAGTGCAGTCATGTGACTAATTCTTAGCTTACCAACGAGAATCCTCCACACAGGAAGGCCATCTAGATTCAGGTGAATGAGAAGCCTGAGGACGTCGGTGTGGAAGTAAAGAGCCGCCAGTTGGACTATGTTATTGCCCTTGCTGTCCGTCATTCTCCAATTTGCCCCATTTGACAGCAGGTACTCCAAAGTCTCCAGAGATCCTGACATGGCTGAGAGTAAGAGGGGCGTGCTGCAATACCTACGATACACCAGCGTGGTTGTGATTCCCCCTAAGCACTTAACACAGGTGTAAATGGAGACAGTAAATCTTACAACTTACTCTGCAGATGTGTGTATATCCAGCAACCCGGGATCTTTCCTACACAGTGCTTGGATACATGAAACCTGGCCATAAAAGGCTGAGAAGTGAACAGCCAGCCAGCCTCTCCTGTCCATGAGTGTGTAGTTGGCTCGCAGAGCAATCAGGCAGTTGAGGGCCTCGAGAGAGCCACATTGAGCAGCTAGGTGTAGTGGCGTGAGTCCTGGCGGAAAGATCGATAACAAAATGAAATAAAATTATAGACAGGTTTGAATTACATTCGCTTGCATTTTCTTTTCCTAAGATTTCCGAATAACTGGCAACTGATCTAAAAAATAAAATCATTGGTTTTTTTAATTGGAAAAAAAAGTCTGGGTTTTTTTTTGTTTGTTTGTTTTGTTTTTTAAAGATGATGTGGACTTACCAGATGATATGATTACATTCCACCTTGGGTTGGGATGATAACAGAAAAAGTGTAAAAGGAAAATGTGGATGAATAAAGAAATAAAGATCTCTGCGAAGTATTATAAATATACTATAAGAACTGTAAATGTACCTGGTAAATTGTGTCAGGCCAAAATAGTAATCAACACCCAGACTAAACATACAAACAGAATCTAAGTTACCTGTACAAATAAAGAAAATAAACTACCAATAATCTCCTTCCCTTTCTTTCCAGCTAATCAAAAACATAATCCAAACATCCTCACCCAACAAAAATGGCAACCACCCTGCAGGTTGGACAAGGCACACATAAAATACTAACAGAAATGACAATATTTGCACAAAGCCAAATATCTACAAAGATGAAGCAACCCAAAAACCAAAGAGGACAGGCTAATCTCCAAAGGCAATACACAAGCAAAGGGTCATGTACCAGGAAGTCAGGAACAAATTACAAGCCAAAGCCAAAACACATTTCCTCAGGCAGTGTCTTACCATATATGCATGTTATTCATACACCAGTCAGAAAAAGTTAATGCTGACTAAAACAGAAAGGTGTCAGCATTAACTTTTTCAGCAGTTTGTACTACAGTTGCTCTTCTGTTCTTCTGGATTGGACCATATGGGCTAGCCTTCGTGCCCCATATGAATCAATAAGCCTTCAACACCCATGACCCTGTTGTCGGTTCACTGGTTGTCCTTCCTTGGACCACTTTTGGTAGGTACTAACCACTACATACCAGAAACACCCCACAGGATGTGCCATTTTGGAGATGTTCAGACCCAGTCATCTAGCCATCACAATTTGGCCCTTTGTCAAAGTCGCTCAGATCCTTACACTTACTCATTTTTCCTGCTTCCAACACATTAACTTCAAGAACTGACTGTTCTCTTGCTGCCTAATATATCTCACCCCTTGACAGGTGCCATTGTAATGAGATAATCAATGTTATTCACGTCATCTGTTAGTGTTTTTAATTTTATGGCTGATCGGTGTAAATTTATGAACAAAGGTTGGCCTTGAGACATATTAGACTATTAAAGTTGCAGTGAAATCAAAAGGAGTGCTTGAGATGTTTTGTGCAGGTCTACTGTAGACACCTATTTTGTGCCACAGTATCAAAATAAACTGCACTAACAAAAAACTGCACTAGCCACAGTTTTGAGCTGATAAGAAGGCTGATAAGAAGGTTACTCAAATAACCACACTTTACAAGCATGTTGAGCAGAAAAGCATATCAGAACGCACACCACATCAAAACCTTGACCTGGATGGGCTACAACTGTAGAAGACCACATCAAGTTCAGAATCAGTGTAGTGAAATTATATTCTGTTGGTTGTTACTGAAATAAACCAAATCAAGCTATATCACTGTCCCAGCTTCCTGGGAACCTCCTGTTTCAAAAGGAAATGCTGTATATCCATATACAGAATCAAATTATGATCCTCAAGTCATTCCATGTGCTGGACGGAGTGTGTGGGTGAACGTACTGGAGCAGATGAACCTCCCGATGCATGACTGGTTAAGGTTGATTCCAGCAGCTGCCAGATGGTAGATGATGTGCGGCTGGTTCCACATAGCGGCATGATGGAGTAAAGAGTAGCCTAGCTCATCTAGCGCCCCCAGGTGGCCCAGAGGGTTTTTACGGCTCAGAGTGTGAAACACAGCGGAGAGGCCACGCTCTGCAGCTGCACGCAGTCCATACGGTATGCTCTGTGGGCAAGTTGAACTTCAGCTCTAACCATAATACTGTGCAGTGACGATTTGAGAAACTACAGCTGCCTTGGCTTTGGCAACTCCTTTGTACTAATAAAGGGCTGTATTCAGAGATGAGCTACTCATACATAGTGAAAATTTGATACCAAATATTGTCCCTTTAAAGTCACTGAAAATGAAGAAGCATCTTATATATATTTATTTATTATATGGACAAGAGTGTTTTACTGGGAAATATGGCACTTGTATTTTTTTAGATGAACTACACTGAGTAACAGATTTTTCAATGTCTTCACTCGTGAGGAAATCAGTGAATTGTTTTGATAATTTTTTTGTCTGTGCATGTGTCTATATAATAAAAAGAAAATCACATGTTCACTTGAAGATATGAAGTTTATCTTCATGTGTTGAAAAACTTGTATTTTTCATACGAAATACATCGTGGATCTGAGTGAAATATTTAAATAATATTGGCTGGCTTTTTTCGTGGTATATCACATATATTCCATTCAGCTAGCATGATACTGAACGAGTCGAAGACGAGTAGCTGAATGGAATATATCTGATATACCATGAAAGAAAGCCAGACAAAAAAAAAAGAAAGAAACCTTTATTCATCAGTGAAAATCATCCTCTGCATTTAACCCATCTGAAGCAGTGAGCACACACACACACACAGAGCAGTGGGCAGTCACACCCGGGGAGCAGTCAGGGGTCAGGTACCTTACTCAAGGGCACCTCAGCCCAAGGCCGCCCCACATCAACCTAACTGCATGTCTTTGGATTGTGGGGGAAACCGGAGCACCCGGAGGAAACCCACGCAGACACGGGGAGAACATGCAAACTCCACACAGAAAGGCCCTCACCGGCTGCTGGGTTCGAACCTGAAACCTTCTTGCTGTGAGGCGACCATGCTAACCACTATACCACCGTGCCGCCCAGATATTATTGTTATACATACAGTATCTGCTGGTACCTTGTGTAGTGAAGGCTATATCAGGGGGCAGAGCCTTTTCTTAAAAAGCCCCACAGTTATGGAACAGCCTTCCAACTAATGTTCGGGAATCAGACACAGTCTCAGCATTTAAGTCTAGGCTGAAAACATATCTGTTTAGTCAAGCCTTTTGTTAATGGTGTTTATGAGGTAAAGGAGTAGATCTGGAGGGTCCTCAGACACAGAGAGTTTTGGTAAACTGGGATGTATGGATGCTGTCAGTCCCCCACTCGCTTGCTCACTCGAATTTGTTGATGGTGTAGTAGCTGGCTGCTTTATGTCCCAGGGCTCGCTCATGCCTGTGTTACCTTCTGGCTCTCTCCTTTTAGTTATGCTGTCATAGTTAGTTTTGCTGGAGTCCCTGCTTGTACTCAGTGCAAAATGTATACCATTCCTACTTATTCAGGTGACATTGGGCATACCTAACAACCTGTGTTTTCTCTCTCTTCTCCCCCCCATCTGTCCCTCTGAGTTACATGTTGGTCCTGGGATCAAGATGCTGACCTCTTCTGCTCTTCGGACCTGCCTGATCCATCCTGATGCCCTGTGTCTAGTTGGAGTCTCATCACATCGCTCCTGTGGAGGACGGCCCCATATGGACAGTTGAAAGTCACACTCGGAAGATGCTCTGGACACTTACAGTAATGCTTTTGAGGCTGAGGACTACAGTTGGCTTGCTAACTTTGGGACTGCGGTTGTCATGAACAGTTTTGCATTCAAGTTTCCATTAATGAAGAGTTATAACATCAACGAAACTGACTTAATGTTAAAACTGTTAAATGTTATAGTCATGTTGTCTGTTGTTGTCCAGGTGAGGATGGGTTCCCTTTTGGGTCTGGTTCTTCTCGAGGTTTCTTCTTCGTGTCATCTGGGGGAGTTTTTCCTTGACACCATTACCACGGGCTTGCTCATTGGGGATAGATTAGGGATAAAATTGGCTCATGTCTTGGGTCATTCAGATTCTGTAAAGCTGCTTTGTGACGATGTCTATTGTTAAAAGCACTATACAAACAAACTTGACTTGACATACACATTCCTTTCGGGTGTTCAACGCATCTTTCTCTTTCAAAATTCTCTCAAAATCTTCCATATTACTGAAACAAACCTGGCGGCCATGTTTGTTTAAAAATTGTCACAGTCACTTGCTAGCATGGAAGTTTCACGCCTCCGACGTGTGACGTCATGTTGTCTTAATAGCCATGCAATATTGTAAACCATATTCAGCACTCATTCTCCATTGGGTAGATTGGTGTAATACATGTAGGATAAGCGATATGTGAACAATTAATCAAACCAAATGAATGGAACCTGCTCGGAGGGAATAGAACACGTTTTTATTCCATCGAAAAAGTGTCCTGTATATATAGTAATTCCCGATATTTCACTCCTATGACGTTACTCCCCATGTTTTCCTGCTGACTAGGCGCACGTTGTCAAAATGGCGAACCAGTTCAGAATTAAAATTCTTTTGAATAACTTGCCTATTTTTTTGTGGATGTGTCCGTATAATATAAAGAACATTACACAGTGCTGTTAAAGATGGAAGCCCAGGAATTAAATAGATGCAATAAAAACAAACTGTTTTTAAATTGTAGATGTTGTATTTAAAACTGTATGGATGTGCCAGAAGCCAACATCCAACAGGATCGGTGGCTGAAGACTGGGTCAGTCAAAAGAAAAGCACAAGAAACATCCGACACAAGCAAGGACAAAGTGCAAAAACATGATGATTCTTTGTTTGAGAAAACAAAGCAGCTCAACTGGATTAATGTGGCCCCCAATATGAGATTAAAACTGTCCAGTCTGGAGCCAGACATTGCTTCACTGATGTATCAGAATAAGCAGCACCATTCTTCCCATTAAGATAAGGACAACAATGAGTGAGTTGGCTATACCATTTGTAAAACTGTAATTTCATTCGTGTGTAATTTGTAATATACTGTTGAAGTAGGCTCATTGTTCTTTGTTTGGGATATTTATGGGGTTAGGTGGTCCATGAAGTTTTTTTTACGGATAAAGTGGTCCTTGGTCTGAAAAAGTTTGAGAAACACTGTTCTATACGGACAAACAGATGAAAACCTGGAAGAGCATGGAGGCGTACAACTTTTTATATGTGGCTGGACTAAACATCTGGGGATCAGGACATTACAAGATATACGGCAGATCTAAGTGCAGGAAGAGTGTTTATTAGCAAAAACAAAACACAAACGAAAGCAAAACAGAAAGCAGAATCATAAAGCAGAGTATTTAAACAGCGTTAGAAACATGGCTAGAAACAAACGTGACAGTGATAATGATAATACTTCACAAAGTCTCTATGAAAACAGCGTCTGAATCTGCTGATTGTGCTCAATTCGGTATCAGGTGCTTCCCATAATGACTGGGTCTCAAAAGCCAAGTCAAGTTTATTTGTATAGCGCTTTTAACAATAAACATTGTTGCAAAGCAGCTTTACAGAATTTGAGCTACTTAAAATATGAACTAATTTTATCCCTAATCTATCCCCAATGAGCACGCCTGTGGTGACGGTGGCAAGGAAAAACTCCTTCAGACGGCATGAGGAAGAAACCTCGAGAGGAACCAGACTCAAAAGGGAACTCATCCTCATTTGGTCAACAACAGACAACATGACTATAACATTAACAGTCCTAACATAAAGTCAGCTTCGTTGATGCTATAAACCTCCCACTGACGGAAACCCGAGCGCAAAACCATTCACGACAACTGCAGTCCCAAAGTCAGCAAGTCAACTGCAGTCCTCAAGTCAGCAAGTCAACTGCGGTCCTAAAGTCAGCAAGTCACCTGCAGTCCCCAGCCACAAAAGCACCACTGCAAGAGTCCAGAGCGTCCTCTAGACGCGACCCCCAACTGTCTACATGGGGCCGCCCTCCACAGGAGCAATGTGATGAGACTCCAACCAGACACAGGGCACTAGGATGGATCAGGCAGGTCAGAGGAGCAGAAGAGGTCAGCATCTCGATCCCAGGACCAACATGCAACTCTGAGGGACAGATTTGGGGGGGGGAGAAAACACAGGTTGTTAGGTATGCCCAATGTCACCTGAATAAGTAGAAACAGTATACATATTGCATTGAGTACAAGCAGGGACTCCGGCAACTAACTATGACAGCATAACTAAAAGGAGAGAGCTAGAAGGTAACACAGGCATGAGGGAGCCCCGGGACATAAAGTAGCCAGTCACTACACCGTCAACAAACTCGAGTGAGCAAGCAAGTGGGGGACTGACAGCATCCATACATCCCAGTTTACCAAAACACTCTATGTCTGAGGACCCTCCAGATCTACACCTTTACCTCATAAACACCATTAACAAAAGGCTTGACTAAACAGATATGTTTTCAGCCAAGACTTAAATGCTGAGACTGTGTCTGATTCCCGAACACTACTTGGAAGGCTGTTCCATAACTGTGGGGCTTTGTAAGAAAAGGCTCTGACCCCTGATGTAGCCTTCACTATACGAGGTACCAGCAGAGAGCCTGCACCTTTTGATCTAAGTAGGTGTGGCGGGTCATAAGAGGACCAGAAGTTCACTCAGGTACTGTGGTGCGAGACCATTCAGTGCTTTAAAGATGCTAAAAATTTTATAATCAAGACGAATTTTGAACTAACTGAAGCTTGTTTATGCACTTATCCAGACAGTAAGGCATTACAATAATCCAACCTGGAGGTAACGAAAGCATGAACTAGTTTTTCTGCGTCATGTAGAAACATTAAATTTCTTATCTTAGCAATATTTCTGAGATGAAAGAAAGCTATCCAGGTAATGTTATCAATGTGAGTTTCGAATGAAAGACTGGGGTCAATAATCACTCCGAGGTCTTTTACTGCTGCATGTGAAGAAACAGAAAGGCCATCCATAATTACTGTGTAATCAGAAAACTTACTTCTAGCGGCATGTGGTCCTAGTACAAGTACTTCAGTCTTGTCAGAGTTAAGCAGAAGGAAGTTAATAAGCATCCAGTGTCTAATGTCCTTTACACATTCCTCAATTCTATTAAACTGGTGTCTCTCATCAGGTTTTGCAGAAACATACAACTGTGTGTCATCAGCATAACAGTGGAAACTAATACAATGCTTATGAATAATATCACCCAGAGGTAACATATATAAAGAAAAAAAGCAGTGGACCCAAGACAGAACCTTGTGGAACACCAAACTTTACCTCAGTACATCTAGAAATATCACCATTTATATCAACATACTGATAGCGATCAGTTAAATAAGACCTGAGCCAGGACAGAGCTGTTCCCTTAACTCCCACAACATTTTCTAGTCTATCCAGAAGAATGGAATGATCAGTGGTATCAAATGCTGCACTAAGGTCAAGCAACACAAGCAGCGAGACAGCCCTGATCAGACGCCAACAGCAAGTTGTTTACTCCTTTAACCAGAGCTGTCTCTGTGCTATGATGAGGTCTAAATCCTGACTGATACATTTCATGGATGTTATTCCTATGTAAATATAAGCATAACTGCTGTGCCACAGCTTTTTCAAGGATCTTGGAGATAAAGGGGAGGTTTGATATTGGCCAATAATTGGACAGCTGACAGGGATCAAGGTCAGGTTTTTTAATCAGGGGTTTGATAACTGCTAGTTTAAAGGATTTGGGTACATAGCCAATCCTAAGAGAAGGATTTATTATTTTTAGAAGCGGTTCAATTACTTCAGGTATTATCTGTTTGAATAGACATGTAGGTAAGGGATCTAGTACACAAGTTGAGGCTTTTGATTCCGAGATGAATGAAAGTAATTCAGTTTCTTTTAGGGGAGTAAAACATTCTAATTGATGATCTGATACAGTTATATTGTTAACTACAGGGTCACTTACATTGTCTGACCTTAAATTAGTAGTTTGAATTTTTTGCCGGATATTCTCAATTTTGTCATTTAAAAAATTCATGAAATCATTGCTACTACATACTACAGGTGTGCATGTGTCTATAGTGGACTTATTCCTGGTTAATTTTGCTACAGTATTAAATAGGAATCTAGGATTATTAATGCTATCTTAGGGAGGAGAGACATGTTGATCTAGCAGCACTAAGAGCTTTTCTATACTTCAGCTTTTCTATACTCCTTCCACGCTAATTTGAACACTACCAATTTTGTTTGACGCCATTTACTTTCCAATTTTTGAATGGCCTGTTTTAATGTGCGAGTGTCATCATTATACCAGGGTGCTAATTTTTTGTCTCTGACCATTTTCCTTTTAAGAGGAGCTACATTATCTAAGGTATGGCGGAATGTTGACTCTAAGCATTCAGTTGCCTGATCAAGTTCTGCAGGGGCTGACAGTGACCCAGTCAAAGTTGATAACGCTGCGAGATCATTTATAAAGCTCTGTGCAGTAGTTGACGTGAATGTACGTTTAATACAGTAGTGTGATTAGGTGCATATATTATTACTCAGACATATTTTGAATGAGATGAGATAATGATCTGAGATAACTTCAGACTGTGGAAGTGTGACTATATTTTCTACGTTTAACCCGAATGTTCGTATTAGATCGAGGGTGTGACCACCATTATGGGTCGATCCTATGACATTCTGATTAATCCCTACTGAATGTAAAATGGACACAAACGCTGTTTTCAAAGGGTCTTCTGGGTTATCGAAGTGAATATTAAAATCTCCAACAACTAAAGCTTTGTCTAAGGAAATAACCAGATCTGAGATAAAATCTGCAAATTCAGAAAGAAACAGAGAATATGGCCCCAGGGGACTGTAAATAATAAGTAACGGAATTGACTGGGTAGACCTATTTTTTGAGGCTATATACATTATATTAGTATGAAGAACTTCAAGTGTATTAAATTTATAACCAGGTTTTTGTGTTACACCTAGATAATCATTATAAATAACCGCAACGCCTCCTCCTCTGCCAGTTAGACAAGGCTGGTGTATATAATGAAGCATTAAATGATATTCCTAGGAGTTTAATGTACTGTGTTTAACTGAAACATGGATGAAGTCAAATGAATATTTGACTTCATCCATGTCAAATCAAATCAAATCAAGTTTATTTGTACAGCGCTTTTAACAATAAACATTGTCGCAAAGCAGCTTTACAGAATTTGAACGACTTAAAAACATGAGCTAATTTTATCCCTAATCTATCCCCAATGAGCAAGCCTGTGGCGACGGTGGCAAGGAAAAACTCCCTCAGACGACATGAGGAAGAAACCTCGAGAGGAACCAGACTCAAAAGGGAACCCATCCTCATTTGGGCAACAACAGACAGCCTGACTATAATATTAACAGTTTTAACAGGTATAACCCTCAACTGTCCTCATGGGGCCGTCCTTCACAGGAGTGGGGCGATAAAACTCCGACCAGACACAGGGCACCAGGATGGATCAAGCAGGTCCGAGGGGCAGAAGAGGCCAGCATCTCAATCCCAGGATCAACATGTAACTCAGAGGGACAGATGGGGGGGGGGGGGGGGGGGAGAGAGAAAGAAAACACGTTGTTAGGTATGCCCTAAAAATGACAAGTATTAAATCTGTGTGGTAGGCTCGCAGAGACGAGAGTCTTTACATCAGGCATGACGCACAATGGCATGTTAATATGGTAAAAAATATATCATGACCTGCTCTGGCTGGATGCTTGATTGGGTGATGGGAGCACACTCCTCAGCAATGATGAGATGCAGATGGGACTCTTAGGCCTGGCCAAGACAAATCAGTTACATTTCACCGGGTCTGGGACATGCGACAGAATGTCTGACGGCCGATTCCCTGCAGGCTACGATAGCCAGTCGAGGTCCCCACCGTCTCCACCAAAAGATTTCCTGTTGACTCCATGTAACTCAGAGGGACAGATTTGGGGGGGGGGGGGGAGAAAGAAAACACAGGTGGTTAGGTATGCCCAATGTCACCTGAATAAGTAGGAACAGTATACATATTGCACCGAGTACAAGCAGGGACTCCGGCAACTAACTATGACAGCATAACTAAAAGGAGAGAGCCAGAAGGTAACACAGGCATGAGGGAGCCCCAGGACATAAAGCAGCCAGCCACTGCACCGTCAACAAACTCGAGTGAGCAAGCGAGTGGGGACTGACAGCATCCATACATCCCAGTTTACCAAAACACTCTATGTCTGAGGACCCTCCAGATCTACTCCTTTACCTCATAAACACCATTAACAAAAGGCTTGACTAAACAGATATGTTTTCAGCCTAGACTTAAATGCTGAGACTGTGTCTGATTCCCGAACATTACTTGGAAGGCTGTTCCATAACAGTGGGGCTTTGTAAGAAAAGGCTCTGCCCCCTGATGTAGCCTTCAATATACGAGGTACCAGCAGATAGCCTGCACCTTTTGATCTAAGTAGGCGTGGCGGGTCATAGAGGAGCAGAAGTTCACTCAGGTACTGTGGTGCGAGACCATTTAGTGCTTTAAAGGTCAATAGTAGTATTTTATAATCAATACGAAATTTGATTGGGAGCCAATGCAGTGTGGATAAGACAGGCGTGATGTGGTCATATTTTCTAGTTCTAGTAAGGACTCTTGCTGCGGCATTTTGAACTAACTGGAGCTTGTTTATGCACTTATTGGAACATCCAGACAGTATGCACTTATTGCCACATCCATGTTTCAGTTAAACACAGTACATTAAACTCCTGATCAGTAATGAGTTCATTAACCATTAGCGCTTTAGATGTAAGAGACCCTTTAGATCAAAGGTGCTGGCAGTGGCTGTACAGTCAGTATGATCTAATTTTATATTGATTAGGTTACTGGAATAAACTCTCTGAATATTTCTACCTTTTTGTTTAGCACCAGGAACAGACACAGTCTCGATGTAGTGGACCCTGAGTGACGACTCTGTGCAGCTAGCAGACAGTCGGTTTAGCCTGTTCGTCTGCTCCCTGGCCTTGGCTCTGGATTGTCAAAAATTAACTAGGCCTGTTCTGAGACTGTGACCTATGCTGCAGGAAATGAGAGCAGCACCTTCCCGAGTGGGATGATACCGTTCCGCCCTAACAGGCCAGCAGTGCCCTTAAAATCAGCCCAATTATCTATAAAGGCCACACTGTATAAAGCACGCATAACACACTCCGTGAACACACGTGGCCGCTCGAACTGCACCAGACCCAAGTGCGCAAAGGTGCGACAGTCAAGTGTTCACCTGCTGTGTGACCACAACTTTTAGCTCACATGTATATCACCATGCATCGCCACCAAAACACCTTCAACTTGAAAAAAAATTTTGCGACCCACTAGATGGCACTTTGTGGCCCAGGCCCATCCATCCATCCATCCATTATCTGTAGCCGCTTATCCTGTCCTACAGGGTCGCAGGCAAGCTGGAGCCTATTCCAGCTGACTATGGGTGAGAGGCGGGGTACACCCTGGACAAGTCACCAGGTCATCACAGGGCTAACATATAGACACAGACAACCATTCATGCTCACATTCACACCTACGGTCAATTTAGACCCACCAATTAGCCTAACCTGCATGCCTTTGGACTGTGGGGGAAACCGGAGCACCCGGAGGAAACCCACATGGACACGGGGAGAGCATGCAAACTCCACACAGAACGGCCCTCGACGGCCGCTGGGCTCGAACCCAGGATCTTCTTGCTGTGAGGCGACAGTGCTAACCACTACAACACCGTGCCGCCCTGGCCCTGGCCCAGTAGTTGAGAAACACTGATCTAGACAATATTAAAAAATCCATCAGAGGCTTATACTCAATCTGGCAACCTGGGAGGCATGAGCTACACTCAAGCCATTTTAATAATCTGAATTCCAAGCTCAGAAAATTGACTTCAGAATTAGGTCACTATCCCTGAATACAGCCCATGGATTTACCATTTATGATTTACTAATTATTTCACATTACCTTGCACTGTATGGCTTTGGCATAACCGAATGCTTTTTTAAACTGCTCATGAAGCTGAAAGTCAGTTAACGCCAGTTTCTGTTCCCCCATGTTTTTGATGGCCTTGTTCATGGCTTCCCACCAGTGCACGGTGTTGGGTTGGGGATAGAAGGATGCCAGTGCAATAGAAATCACACTATAACTACAGAATGAGGCAATAATTAGAGCGCAGTGTGACATATTATACCAATCAAATAATACAGGTATGAATAGTGAGCTTGTCCTAGTCCTACCTTTTTCCATTGATCTCACTGACGGGGATCGGAAAGTACTCCTTGTAGGTGGTGCCTTGCCGAAGTAAGTCATTTAAATAGCCCACTGCATGATTTTGTAGAGTTATGGAAGCAGCCTGGACAAAAAATTTCAATTCTGTTCTTTCTGAACTTTAAGATAGGTGCATATTACCTGTTCATAAAATCTAGACATTAATTTGTTGTTATTTATTTTGGTGTTTTTGTGAGCAGGGTGCAGGTTTTTTCCCTGGAAAAATAACCTCAGTGAGGCTGTAGCTCAAACCGGCCACTGTTGTTGTGTATGAGTTTGAAATCCGATCAATCCTGTGGGAGGAGTAGAAATTTTTGTGAAATTGCATATGACCCGTGTAGCTGTAGCCATGGCAGGTGGCGCCACCTGGTGAACAATTCTTGTTGGAATATGTCTTTCGAGTCTTCTGGGTGAGTTTCAGTGAAAACATCCTAGCAGTTTATGAACAGTAGTGTTTGGTGTGACGAGTCACCCAAAATTTTCAAACACACATAAAATGTTTAATATGACAGGTGGTACCACCACCTGGACAACATTTATATATACCAACCTGGGAAACATTCCATACGAGTTTGATCAAAATCTGATCACTCCTGCAAGAGGAGTAGCGATTTTCGTGAAATTGCATGTTACCCCTCTGTAGCCTCATCCATGGTAGGTGGCACCACCTGGTGAACAACTCGTTAGTATGTCTTTAGAGTCTCCTGGATGAGTTTCAGTGAAAACGTCGCAGCAGTTTACGAAGAGTAGCGTTTAATGTGACGAGTCACCCAAAAATTTCAGATGTCCATAAAATCGTAAATATGACAGGTGGCACTGCCATCTTGACAACTTTTATGCACACCCAGCTGGGGAACATTGTATGTGAGTTTGATCAAAATCCGATCAATCCTGCAGGAGCAGTAGTGATTTTTTCAAACTGTGGACGGACGACGACAATGGACAGACGATGCGTGATCGCATAACCTCATAAGCCTACGGCCAGATGAGCTAATAAAAAGCAACACATTTGTAATGGTGAGGTGAGACTAAAAACAAGAATAAATGAATTATCCTCAACATAATTACCATATTCTAGTGTTCTAAGCTATGGAGAAGATTCACTACCAGAGCTAAATCTCACCAGTGAATGAATGTGAATTACAGTACACAAACTGCACTGGCTTCCTTTGTGCCAAAAACCACATGGAAATGCAGAACCTTTCTTGCATTTCTCTTATGTTGTCTGATGAAAAACAATCATCAGGGGATTTTTTTTTTTTTAAAGAATTAAACATTGAGTTTTTGTGCACAAGTGAATAATATTCCCTGTTCCACTGCATTTCATCTGTGTGTTACAGTTGTGTTGCACTGAAAGGCAAGGTCCAATCATGGCCCTAAGATGTTCTTAGGAAGGCTTAAAAGCTTCCATATAATCCATATAAAGAACGCCATTTAATCAATTCACTGTTTCTTCATTTTGCAGGCAGCATGGATTGTCTGTTCTGCAAAAAGAACTGGAGCAAAACAGATGGATGATACAACTGTGCTGTGTTGTTCCTGCCTCCTCTCATAAGAGTTTCCTCCTGGGCTCTTTTTTGCTTGTTTCTCAGGAAATTTCACAAAGAGAGAGAAAATTGTGTTGCAGCCGAGCATTGTGGTTTGTCTCAGATCTTCTCAAATTAGTCTGCGACTGGTTGAATCGTGTCATGTTCATTCAGAGTTACACTCTATGCATAGGAAAATCTGGGCCCAATTTGGACTCATCCTCACCTTCATCTCCTCAGTGATTTGTTCCAGCTCAGGAGTTCCAACATCAACCTCAATACCACCGTGAAGATGGAAATATTCGTTCGGCTTGTATGGAAAGTGCTTACAGGAAAATTTGGGTCCAAGGAGAAGAGGCGGCAACTCTCGCTCGGTTTTCAGCATGTCATCTGTCAAAAAAAGTTACACCAAGCCCAGTTAGTGTTATTGTATCAGCAGTAGTGCCTCCTATGGCACCGGAAGTGAAGCTTAGTCTAGTTTACCACTTCAAAGACTTAACCACAAAATATCACTATTTCTGCTTCCTTACAAGAAGATACAAGGACACCATTTAAACGCATGTGTACACACCTGAGATAGGCAGGAGCATTTGAGACAGGTCCGGAATCCTCATTTTCTTCCTTAGGCCAATGAGGAAGGGCACGAGGAAGCTGATGAGCTTCAGGTAGGCCAGGTCCCGAGCCAGCTCCACTTTGCATCCCAGGTGTTTCTTCACCAGCCTCGTGTGGCGGGAGAGCCTCTGCTGCAGCCGCTGGTATGTATCCAGCTCCAAAACATCCTCCGTCAGCCGCACCACGTTGGACAGGCTGTGTTTGCCCTCAAAGGTGAACAGGTTCTCGTGTTGACGGACCAAGGTCAGGTATGAGGTGATCTTTAGCAGGATGTTTTCTGCGTACTGAGAGAAGAGCTTCTGCTCCTCTGCACTGTTGGGCTCATAGGTTGGGTCGGAGTTGTGTTTGTCTTCATTGTATATACCCTGGTAACATGGGTCATCAGAAATGTCCACTAAACCTACAGAAAAGAGCACATAGGGTAAAAAGCATCTTAAGACAGACAGACAGACAGACAGACAGACAGAAAGAAAGACAAAGCACTGTGGCCATACCAGACAGACAGACAGACAGACAAGACAAAAGTACTGTGGACATACCAGACAAACAGAAAGACAGACAGATAAATAAATAGACAGACAGAGAGATAGATAGACAGACAGGCAGACAGACTTGCAGACAATATAAAAGCACTGTGAACATGACAGACAGACAGACAGACAGACAGACAGACAGACAGACAGACAGAAAATGTACTGTGGACATGCCAGACAAACAGACAGATGGACAGACAGACAAAACAATGTGGACATGCCAGACAGACAGACAGATAAATAGACAGAATAACAGACAGATAGATACATGGACAGACAGACAGACAGACAGACGAAAAGTCATGCAGAGCACGATACTTGTGAAAATCACAAAGAAACGGAAGTTATGGACGATTAGGTGTTTTTACAAGATTTGACCTCGGTGACCTTGACCTTTGACCTTGACTCACTAAAAACTAATGATGTCTTTGTGTGACCCTAATGAGTTGTCCTGTGCATTTTGGTGAAGATTGGTCAAGAAATGACGACGCTAGAGCACCAACAAAGTACTGTCTGCCAGACAGACAGACAGACAGACAGATAGATAGATAGATAGATAGATAGATAGATAGATAGATAGATAGATAGATAGATAGATAGATAGATAGATAGATAGATAGATAGACAGGCAGGCAGGCAGGCAGAGAAACAGACAGACATCACTTCAGACCTGCTGTAAGAAGCTCAGCAAGCCTGTCTTTCTCAGCCTGAGGAACTCCACTGGGATCCACCACCATGCTGGCCCTCCACAGTTCCAGGAAGCAGAAACGTTTTTCTTTCGGGATGTATGCTCCGTGCCACAGGGCCTTCATGGTGTAATCTATGTTGATGAGGATCTGTCCCACTTTGGTGTCACAGTAGGCTGGGGTCAGGTAGCACGCAGAGCTCTGATCCGGGTTGGGCTCCAGGCTGATGGATGGCACTTGGTTGAAGCAGTATATTCCCACTGTGAGTTCCCGGATGATCTGATGGACCACCCTGTAGTCCAGTGACACCCTGGAGTCGCAGGGGGCCAAGATGATGGCGTTGGGGTGAGATACAGCTTGGATTTGTCTGATCATTCCAGCTGGAGGGTCTACAGGCTGGAAGAACTCTTCTCCACCCAATAACCAGCTGCAGGAGGTGAGACTGAGCAGTTCCTGAACTTCTCTCCAGTCGTATTTCTCAAAGAAGGCTTGAGCTGAGCTCACTGCTGATGAGAAGTTCAATGACTCCATGCTCAACGGTGATTTATCTGAAAAAGTCTCAGGTTATGGTTTTATTTTCGTGTTTTAAGTTCTCATTAAACGCTTCCAAAAATCAAATACCAAGAATAAACAGTTATACAACTAGCTAAAATGATTAGCATGATTAGCGATCTATATAAGTTTGACAGAACCTGTCGCCATGGCAACAGGAGACACGTGACGGAGTGGGTTGTTGATGCGGGGATATCGGCCACACGATGGCGCCATTGCTCGTTTATTTTAACCACAACGTCATCATGATGTTTGCGGAAGTGTTGGTCAAAGTTTATTAGAAACCGTTCAAGAAAGTTGTGACTCGAAGATTTGTTGTATTTATAGATTCTAAACAATATATAGCGTTATTTTTTTGCTTGCTGGAAACCATAAAGAGTGTTTAGATGTTATAAGAAAGTGTGCATGATGAAAGCTGTTATTTTGGCTGCAGGTTATGGGACGAGGCTGCAGAGGGACATTGAGAAGGACCAGAGTGGACATTTTGAGCATTTGCAGGGTGTTGCGAAACCTCTACTTCCGGTTGGAGACTGCGCCTTGATCTCTCACTGGCTCAGAGCTCTCACTCAGTCTGCGTGTGTAGATCAAGTGTTTGTGGTCGTAAGTGTTCTCTCCACATGAAGTGCATTAAACATGTTTATATTTAAATATTCCTAAGTTGGTTAGTGGTTCTGGTTCTAATGTCTAGGTTGGAGCTGTATTTTAGTTCTTCCTGTGAGAAGACAAAAGTTGTGTCCCGCTCTGACGTCACTAAGGTTAGATATGCAAAACATGAAGTGGTGGTCAGCTGAGCTCACTGTTCACAAAGCGATACTATCACTGCGGTGCCTTGCTAGTTGTTAAAATGTCCTCTGCTTGTGTTGTTTTGTGCTGTTCGAATCAAACAAATCCTGAAAATGATAAAAGTTTCTTCTGGGTTCCCCATGAAGTGATAAAGTGGCAAAGGATTTTACCAAAAGATGATGAGAAAGATAACTCTAGAACCTTAAAGGAACAGTCCACTGTACTTCCATAATGAAACATGCTCTTATCTGAATTGAGACGAGCTGCTCCGTACCTGTCCGAGCTTTGCGCGACCTCCCAGTCAGTCAGACGCAGTCAGATGCGCTGTCACTCCTGTTAGCAATGTAGCTAGGCTCAGTATGGCCAATGGTATTTTTTGGGGCTGTAATTAGATGCGACCAAACTCTTCCGCGTTTTTCCTGTTTACATAGGTTTATATGACCAGTGATATGAAACAAGTTCAGTTACACAAATTGAAACGTAGCGATTTTCTATGCTATGGAAAGTCCACACTATAATTACAGGCGTACTAACACCTTCTGCGCGCTTCGGCAGTGCATTGATACGGAGCTCAGATATCAATGCGCTGCCGAAGCGCGCAGAAGGTGTTAGTACGCCTGTCATTATAGTGCGGACTTTCCATAGCATAGAAAATTGCTACGTTTCAATTTGTGTAACTGAACTTGTTTCATATCACTGGTCATATAAACCTATGTAAACAGGAAAAACGCGGAAGAGTTTGGTCGCATCTAACTACAGCCCCAAAAAATACCATTGGCCATACTGAGTCTAGCTACATTGCTAACAGGAGTGACAGCGCGTCTGACCGCGTCTGACTGACTGGGAGGTCGCGCAAAGCTCGGACAGGTACGGAGCAGCTCGTCTCAATTCAGATAAGAGCATATTTCATTATGGAAGTACGGTGGACTGTTCCTTTAAGGCAAGGCAAGTTTATTTATATAGCACATTTCATACACAGTGGCAGTTCAATGTGCTTTACAGAAGTAAAAGCAAAACAGTAAACAATAGAGAATAAAATTACATAAAATAAATGGGAAAAATATAATAAGAATTAAACAATAGTAGAAATAAAAAAATAAAATGAAGTAGAAGTTCAAATGGGGGAGAAAAAAAACAGCAGAATAAAATAGAATAAAAGTTAAGTAAAATTTGAAACATGCAGAAACTGTAAAAGTACAGATTATAAAAACATGTAAGGAAGACAATATTAATTATTTAACAGAAAGCATCTGAGAACAGCTTGGTCTTTAACCTAGATTTGAAGCTGCCAACAGCAGGAGCATTTTTAATGTCCTCTGGCAGTTGGTTCCATAGCTGTACTGCATAGTAGCTAAAAGCTGCTTCACCACACTTTTCGTTTTAACAACAGGTTTTAATAGTAAATTTTTCTGTTGCGATCTGGTAGATCTGATTGGGTTAGGCCGCTGCAACATATCAGAGAGGTAATTGGGCCCTGTACCATTTAGAGATTTGTACACCAGCAGCAATGCTTTAAAGTCAATTTTGTAGCTTACTGGAAGCCAGTGAAGGGACCTTAGAATTGGAGTAATGTGCTCTGTTCTTTTTGTTCGTGTGAGAACCCTAGCTGCTGCATTTTGAACCAGCTGAAGTCGTTTGATGGTCTTTTTTGGCAGGCCTGTGAAAAGGCCATTGCAGTAATCAACCCTACTAGAGATGAAGGCATGTATCAGTTTTTCCAGATCATTTTTTGACATAAGTCCTCTTAGTTTGGAAATGTTTTTTAGGTGATAGAATGCCGTTTTAGTGATTGCTATCATGTGACTGTCAAAGTTTAGCTCCCTGTCAATGAAAACACCAAGAATTTTTTAACCATTTCTTTAGTTTTAATCCCTTTTGTGTCAAGAATACTGGTAATCCTGAGTCTTTCATCTTTTTCCCAAATAGAATTACTTCTGTTTTATCTGAGTTCAGCTGAAGAAAATTTTGTGACATCCAGTTTTTAATTTGATCGATACACTGGTAAAGACATTCAAGGGGGGCATAATCATTAGATGATAAAGCAAAATAAATTTGGGTGTCATCTGCATAGCAGTGATACAAAATTGAATTGTTATTGATAATTTGCCCAAGTGGGAGCATATAAAGGTTGAAAAGTAATGGTCCAAGAATCGACCCCTGGGGGACACCACAGGTCAAGGACATTGACGTTGAGGAACAATTTCCCATGGTAACAAAAAAGCTTCTATCTTAAGTATGAATTTAACCAATTGATAACTTTACCAGTCAATCCAACCCAGTGTTCAAGTCGAAATAGCAGTATGTTGTGATCAACAGTATCAAAAGCTGCACTGAGGTCCAGTAATACCAGGACCGATGTTTTGCCTGCATCAGTATTAAGACGTATGTCATTTATAACTTTAATCAGCGCTGTTTCAGTGCTATGATTGGCACGAAAACCTGACTGAAAATTATCAAAACGGCTGTTTGATATCAAGAAGGCAGTTAATTGATTGAAGACAATTTTTTCAAGGATTTTCCCGATGAATGGTAGGTTTGATATTGGCCTGTAGTTATTTAATACTGAAGTATCCAGATTATTTTTTTTTAAGTAGGGGCTTTACAACGGCTTTTTTTCAGGGACACAGGAACAACGCCAGTCTCTAGGGATGTATTTATAATTTGAAGCACATCTGTAATTATAAGATGAAGAACAGACTTAAAAAAGTTGGTGGGCAGAATGTCCAATTCAGATGTTGAGGAACTGAGATTTTGTACAGTTTTTTCAAGAGTCCCATAATCAGTTAAACAAAATTCTGACATTGTGTTGAAGTTATCTATTTGTGTCATTGGTGATTGCAGTTTTTCAATTTTTTGCAGCTGAGATATATTATGAGCAATATTCTGCCGTATTTTATCAATTTTACCCTTGAAGAAGGATGCGAACTCATTGCATTTATTAACTGAGAGAAGTTCAGGTGCTAATTTTGGTGGGGGATTAGTTAGCTTCTCTACTGTTGAAAATAGCACACGGGCATTGTTCATATTCCTGTTTATGATATTGGAGAAGAAAGACTGTCTTGCTTTACGAATTTCATAATTATAATTACAAAGCATCTCTTTATGGATTTGATAATGGATGTGAAGTTTAGATTTGCGCCATTTTCTTTCAGTCTTTCTACATTCTCTCTTTAGCAGTTTAACAGCCGGGTACTGCTTCCATGGTGCTTTCTGCTTATCATTGACTCTTTTGATTTTGAATGGAGCAATATCATCCATAATTTGGGTCATATTTAAATTAAAAATTTCCAGTAAATCATCTACAGAGTCTGACATTTTGGTTGAGTTCTGAGAGAGAGCTTGCTCAAAGAGAGCACATGTGTTGTCTTTTATGACTCTCCTACCCATAGTCGTTGAGCTGTTCTGAATGTGAGGAGACATAGAAACATCAGTGAAAACACAAAAATGATCAGATAAGGCCAGGTCAACAACAGTAGTAGAAACAGTAAGACCCTTTGTGATGACGAGGTCAAGGGTATGACCACGAGAGTGGGTTGGCCCCTGTACATGTTGTACTAGGTTGAAGTTGTCAATAAGTGCAAGTAGTTCTTTGGCATAAGTGTTTTCAGGAGTATCTACATGCAAGTTAAAATCCCCAGATATAATAAGACAATCAAACTCTAAGCAAATGACTGATAACAGTTCACCAAACTCTTCAAGAAAGACTTTGGCTGAATGTTTCGGAGGCCTATAAATAGTTAATAATAATATGTTAGGAGAGCATGTAACAAGTGCACATAAGTGTTCAAAGGATGTAAAATCACCAAGTGAGGATTGTTTACATTGAAAAGAGACTTTGAATATATTTGTGATCCCTCCACCTTTCCCTTGTCAGGTAACATTCAAAAAATTAAAATTTGGGGGAGCTGCTTCAATAAGGGTGGTAGCACTATTTGCTTGATCCAGCCAAGTTTCAGTTAGAAGCAAAAAATCAAGATTGTGTTTGCAGATAAGATCATTAATTAAAAATGACTTGTTTAAAAGCGATCTAACGTTCAGAAGAGCTAGCTTTACAGAAAGTCTATAAGTAATATCTGCTTGTGCACTCTGATATTGTTTTAAAACAGGAAGGAGATTAGATTGGTTTACCCCCTGGGTTAAATGTGCTCTATGTTTTCTATTTCTTATCAACACAGGAATAGAGAATCAAATCAAGTTTATTTGTACAGCGCTTTTAACAATAAACATTGTCGCAAAGCAGCTTTACAGAATTTGAACGACTTAAAACATGAGCTAATTTTATCCCTAATCTATCCCCAATGAGCAAGCCTGTGGCGACGGTGGCAAGGAAAAACTCCCTCAGACGACATGAGGAAGAAACCTCGAGAGGAACCAGACTCAAAAGGGAACCCATCCTCATTTGGGCAACAACAGACAGCCTGACTATAATATTAACAGTTTTAACAGGTATAACCCTCAACTGTCCTCATGGGGCCGTCCTTCACAGGAGTGGGGCGATAAAACTCCGACCAGACACAGGGCACCAGGATGGATCAAGCAGGTCCGAGGGGCAGAAGAGGCCAGCATCTCAATCCCAGGATCAACATGTAACTCAGACGGACAGATGGGGGAGAAAGAAAACACGTTGTTAGGTATGCCCTAAAAATGACAAGTATTAAATCTGTGTGGTAGGCTCGCAGAGACGAGAGTCTTTACATCAGGCATAACACACAATGGCATGTTAATATGGTAAAATATATCATGACCTGCTCTGGCTGGATGCTTGATTGGGTGATGGGAGCACACTCCTCAGCAATGATGAGATGCAGATGGGACCCTTAGGGCTGGCCAAGACAATTCAGTTACATTTCACTGGGTCTGGGACATGCGACAGAAAGTCTGACGGCCGATTCCCTGCAGGCTACGATAGCCAGTCGAGGTCTCCACCGTCTCCACCAAAAGATTTCCTGTTGACTCCATGTAACTCAGAGGGACAGATTTGGGGTGGGGGGAGGGAAAGAAAACACAGGTGGTTAGGTATGCCCAATGTCACCTGAATAAGTAGGAACAGTATACATATTGCACCGAGTACAAGCAGGGACTCCGGCAACTAACTATGACAGCATAACTAAAAGGAGAGAGCCAGAAGGTAACACAGGCATGAGGGAGCCCCAGGACATAAAGCAGCCAGCCACTACACCGTCAACAAACTCGAGTGAGCAAGCGAGTGGGGACTGATAGCATCCATACATCCCAGTTTACCAAAACACACTATGTCTGAGGACCCTCCAGATCTACTCCTTTACCTCATAAACACCATTAACAAAAGGCTTGACTAAACAGATATGTTTTCAGCCTAGACTTAAATGCTGAGACTGTGTCTGATTCCCGAACATTACTTGGAAGGCTGTTCCATAACAGTGGGGCTTTGTAAGAAAAGGCTCTGCCCCCTGATGTAGCCTTCACTATACGAGGTACCAGCAGATAGCCTGCACCTTTTGATCTAAGTAGGCGTGGCGGGTCATAGAGGAGCAGAAGTTCACTCAGGTACTGTGGTGCGAGACCATTTAGTGCTTTAAAGGTCAATAGTAGTATTTTATAATCAATACGAAATTTGATTGGGAGCCAATGCAGTGTGGATAAGACAGGGGTGATGTGGTCATATTTTCTAGTTCTAGTAAGGACTCTTGCTGCTGCATTTTGAACTAACTGGAGCTTGTTTATGCACTTATTGGAACATCCATACAGTAAGGCATTACAATAATCCAACCTGGAGGTAACGAAAGCATGGACTAGTTTTTCTGCATCATGCAATGACATTAAATTTCTTATCTTTGCAATATTTCTGAGATGAAAGAAAGCTATCCGGGTGATGTTATCAATGTGAGTTTCGAATGAAAGACTGGGGTCAATAATCACTCCGAGGTCTTTTACTGCTGCACGTGAAGAAACAGAAAGGCCATCCACAGTCACTGTGTAATCAGAAAACTTACTTCTAGCTGTATGTGGTCCTAGCACAAGTACTTCAGTCTTGTCAGAGTTAAGCAGAAGGAAATTAATAAGCATCCAGTGTCTAATGTCCTTAACACATTCCTCAATTCTATTAAGCTGGTGTCTCTCATCAGGTTTTGCAGAGACATACAACTGTGTGTCATCAGCATAACAGTGGAAACTAATACAATGTTTACGAATAATATTGCCCAGAGGTAACATGTATAGAGAAAAAATCAGTGGACCCAAGACAGAACCTTGTGGAATACCAAACTTTACCTCGGTACGTCTAGAAATATCACCATTTATATCAACATACTGATAACGATCAGTTAGATAAGACCTGAGCCAGGAGAGGGCCATTCCCTTAACTCCCACAACATTTTCTAGTCTATCCAGAAGAATGGAATGATCAATGGTATCAAATGCTGCACTAAGGTCAAGCAACACAAGTAGCGAGACACAGCCCTGATCAGACGCCAACAGTAGGTCGTTTACTACTTTAACCAGTGCTGTCTCTGTGCTATGATGAGGTCTAAATCCTGACTGATACATTTCATGGATGTTATTCCTATGTAAATATGAGCATAACTGCTGTGCCACAGCTTTTTCAAGGATCTTGGAGATAAAGGGGAGGTTTGATATTGGCCGATAATTGGACAGCTGACAGGGATCAAGGTCAGGTTTTTTAATCAGGGGTTTGATAACTGCTAGTTTCAAGGATTTGGGTATATAGTCAATCATAAGAGAAGAATTTATTATTTTTAGAAGCGGTTCAATTACTCCAGGCATTATCTGTTTGAATAGATGTGTCGGTAAGGGATCTAGTACGCAAGTTGAGGCTTTTTGATGTAGAGATTAATGAAAGTAATTCAGTTTCTTTTAGGGGAGTAAAACATTCTAACTGATGATCTGATACAGTTGTATTGTTAACTACAAGGTCACTTTCATTGTCTAACCTTAAATTAGTAGTTTGAATTTTTTGTCGGATATTCTCAATTTTGTCATTAAAAAAAATTCATGAAGTCGTTGCTACTACATACTGCAGGTGTGCATGTGTTGATAGTGGACTTATTCCTGGTTAATTTTGCTACAGTATTAAATAGGAATCTAGGATTATTTTTGTTATCTTCTATTAGGGAGGAGAAATATGTTGATCTCGCAGCACTAAGAGCTTTTCTATACTTCAGGAAGCTCTCCTTCCAAGCTAATTTGAACACTACCAATTTTATTTGACGCCATTTACGTTCCAATTTTCGAGTGGTCTGTTTTAATGTGCGAGTGTCATCATTATACCAGGGTGCTAATTTTTTGTCTCTGACCATTTTCCTTTTTAGAGGAGCTACATTATCTAAAGTATGGCGGAATGTTGACTCTAAGCATTCAGTTGCCTGATCAAGTTCTGCAGGGGCTGACAGTGACCCAATCAAAGTTGACAGCTCTGGGAGATCATTTATAAAGCTCTGTGCAGTAGTTGACGTGAAAGTACGTTTAATACAGTAGCGTGGTGAGGTGCATATATTATTACTCAGACATATTTTGAATGAGATGAGACAATGATCTGAGATAACTTCAGACTGTGGAAGTATGACTATATTGTCTACGTTTAATCTGAATGTTAGTATTAGATCAAGGGTGTGACCACCATTATGGGTCGGTCCTATGACATTCTGCTTAATCGCGACTGAATCTAAGATGGACACAAACGCTGTTTTTAAAGGGTCTTCTGGGTTATCGAAGTGAATATTAAAATCTCCGACAACTAAAGCTTTGTCTAAGGAAATAACCAGATCTGAGATAAAATCTGCAAATTCAGAAAGAAACAGAGAATATGGCCCCGGGGGCCTGTAAATAATAAGCAATGGAATTAACTGGGTAGACTTATTTTTCGAGGCTACATACATTATATGAGTATGAAGAACTTCAAATGTATTAAATTTATAACCAGGTTTGTATGTTACACCTAGATAATCGTTATAAATAACCGCGACGCCTCCTCCTCTGCCAGTTAGACGAGGCTGGTGTATATAACTGTATCCAGGAGGACTCGCTTCATTTAATGCTATATATTCATTTGGCTTAATCCATGTTTCTGTTAAACACAGTACATTAAACTCCTGATCAGTAATGAGTTCATTAACCATTAGCGCTTTAGATGTAAGAGATCTAACATTTAATAGCCCCACCTTTAGATCAAAGGTGCTGGCAGCAGCTGTACAGTCAGTATGATCTAATTTTATATTGATTAGGTTACTGGAACAAACTCTCTGAAGATTTCTACCTTTTTGTTGAGCTCGGGGAACAGACACAGTCTCGATGTAGTGGGCCCTGAGTGACGACTCTGTGCAGTTAGCAGACAGTCGGTTTAGCCTGTTCGTCTGCTCCCTGGCCTTGGCTCTGGATTGTCAGAAATTAACTAGGCCTGTTCTGAGACTATGACCTATGCTGCAGGAAATGAGAGCAGCACCTTCCCGAGTGGGATGGATACCGTCCCGCCCTAACAGGCCAGCAGTGCCCTCAAAATTAGCCCAATTATCTATAAAGCCCACACTGTTTTCAGAGCACCACCTGGACAGCCAGCAGTTCAGCGACCATAACCTGCTGTAAGCTACATCGCCACGCCACATTGGGATGGGGCCAGAGCATACTACAGCATCGGACATCGCCTTCGCTAATTTAAACACCTCTACAAAGTTACTCTTAGTAACCTCAGACTGACGAAGGCGTATATCATTAGCTCCTGCATGGATAACTATCTTTGAGAACCTGTGCTTGCCTAGGACCCTAAGATTACCTGCTATGTCCGGCGCCCTGGCTCCCGGTATACACCTGACTAAAGCTGCTGGTGCCCCTAAAGGCTGAGCTAATTTCACATGCCATATGATAGTCCCCTATAACCAGAGCTCTTTCAGGTTTCTCAGTGGGTGCATCACTAAGGAGAGCAAACCTGTTCGACACGTGACGCGGAGAGGAGTGGTGCTCCCGTGGGCGAGCCTCAGCGGTAGCTTTGGCTCTACGCTTATGCCGCCGAGCCGTCACCCATTCGCCCCGCTGTAAGGGCTCTAATGCCGGAGTTGGGGGATTACTAACTCCACCTAGGGCGTCCAGACTTTCCCTAACAGAAACTACACTGTTCTCACGCTCACTAACCTGCTCTAAAGCCTGGACACGCGCTTCTAGCACTGTAATCTTCTCCATCAGAGAGCTAACTAATCTGCACTTATCACAAGTAAAGCTAATAGAGCTATCGCTAGTGACGGAGGAAGAATGACTAAACATCCTGCACTCAGCACACTGAACAGGCTGAAGGTGTGCCATGATGAAAAGATTCACGTACCTTAAATGAAGGTCTGCTGATATTAAAGAATGGCATAGGCATATAGGGTCCCAGCTGGTTTTCAAAACTACACCCATTTGCAGGGACCCAGAGTACATCAAACAAGACTTTCTAAATGTTCCATTTGGTTTGAGGGTGAAAGGATTGGAGATGACATGTATCTTTTAGATGGTGAGCCAGCTGAAAGTCCTGGGCGAACACAATTTTGATGAACTGGGTACACTGCTTGTCGTGACAGATTTGGGCTGGAAAAAGAGTGTGTAGCCATTGGCAGCAATCTCTGCATGCTATTTGGGAAATCCATATGTGTGGAAGAGGAAGATGGCGTAGTGAAGTCAGAAGAGCGAGAAATTGGTGAGTTCTTTGTATGGCAGTTTGTCTCTGATTTTTGGCAGTCTGTCTTTGAATCTTGGCAGTCTGGCAGATCAGATGTCTGTGTGTCCTTGATGACGACTTGCAAAGATGATTGTTTTGTCTTTGCAGAGGTATTGTTTTTTGTAACTATGTCCGTCTGCGACATCTTATCAACTGTTTTCCTCAATGCTGGCTGAGAAAAGATTGCAAGTCTGTAATGGTCTACTAAGACCTTGGCTCCAATCCAGCTGAGTTCAGTGCTATTTGGCTTGAAAAATTCTCTGCGATTCCAGAAAAGGTTAAAATTGTCTATGAAGTTCATACCAAATGAAAAACAAGTTTTTCCAAGCCAGGTGTTAAGACTGAAGAGTCGAGAAAATGCAAAACTTCCTCTCGCTGGGAGTGGGCCACTAATAAAAGATTGTATTCCAGTCTTGTAGAGATCAGAAAAAAGTTTTCTGAAATCATCTTGGACAAACAGCTGTTCTCTGAAAACATCATTTGCTCCCACATGCACAACAATACGTTTGATAGTTTTATGCTCTGACATGAGTTTCAAAATGCTGTCTTTGATGTCAGAGATGGATGCATTTGGAAGACAGCAAATAATCATCCCATGACCTTTTAAATTTCTTACAGTGGAATCGCCAAGAACAAGGGTTGTGGGATCAGGTGGCGTAACGAGCTGCTTTTTGCCTCTTCCCACAGCTCTTCGATCTTGGTGCGATCTCTTTTTACGATGTGTTTGTCCGCTTCAAAAATCCTCTTCCACATCCCTGAGGCATTCAAATTTGTTTTGAAGCCTTATGGGCTGTGAATTTTCCATAGGATTGTAAATCCTATTGTAATTTGTAGAACGAGCTGGTGTTGAGGTAATTACTCTTCTGTTTTTATTTTTGGGCTTGCCACCCATCATTTGCCAGTTTTCTGTACTCACATTTTGCCCAGCTTGATCGATGAATTCCTCCACTCGATTTGCAATGCCATCGGTCTGTCGGAGTGCAATCTCTGCATTCTCAGCCACTGTTTCTGTACTCCTTTCCTGAGATATCGCTTTTAATTCGTCCGTCTTTGGCAGAGCATCAATCTTTGATTCCAGGATAGAAATCCTCTGTTCTAGTTCCATGCATTTGCTGCAGGATATTTTGCCCCCTGGCATTTTGTCTTAAAAGCTAACTTATCTTATAAAGATGAAAAATAAATGAAAAAATAGTGGAAATTAAAATTAAATTAAAAGCTGATAAAGATGAAAAATAAAATGAAAAAATTGTGGAAATTAAATGAGAAAGTAAAGTATAGAAATAAAGATCAAGAAAGCAGGAGCAAAGCAAAGAAGCGTCCTACTCGCTTGAGTAGGAGGAGCAGAAAGGGAGCTGGGTCGAAGAACGCTCAAGTTTGCAGTGATCATTTCGTGAAAGGTTTGTAAATTCCTCTGTTTTATTTCGTTTGGATTTGCTTACTTGCCATTTTATGTTATTTCTTGATATTTTGACGTTCAGGAGACGCTTCAGTCCTCAGATGTGTTTTTGTTTACTGTTTGATCGTGGTCACCATATTGTAAACTAATGTGTATGTTCTCAATTTATTTATCAGGATGTCCTAGCAGTCTTTACAAGGATGATGATGTAGATTGGGCTCCTACACTCAAGAGAGATAAGATAATTGAGATGATCCACATAAACACAAAAGCAGTGCTCACGTGTATAACAGCACAAAACTGTTTTCTCAGCCATGTAGTTACAGTGAGCCGTGATAACGTCTCCATCCTGTTTCACCAATACCCAGGTCTTTAAAGGGGTTTCTGTGGATCTTTGTGAGTGATTTACCTGGAAGAGAAGAGCAGGGAGGACTGAGAATTGAGCAGCTGTGGTTTGTTTACACCCGATACTAAAACTTGTAGCATCCTAGCAATCATCGCAAGATGTGTACAAAAAGTCCAGAAAATGCCTACTTACCCGGGCAAAAATAATACAGGATTTATCCTGATCCCCAGATCTTTAACCAGCCACATATAAAATGCTGTATGCATCCATGCTTTTCCAGGTTTTCATTTGTTTGTCTGTGTAGAACGATGTCTGCAGCACCAGGTAGTTTGAGATGTCAGGGAACTCAACGGATAGATAATTTTCCAACTCACAGGAAAAATCCTTCTTTACTAGTGTGTAAGGATCTATCCCATCACAAAGATCAACTTTCTGAAGGTATCTTGACTGTGCATTAACTGCGAAAATAGTCAGAGACGGTTTCATAAGCTTTCTGCATAACAGCAGCCAAATCTGTTTGCCTGACCACCACTTCATTCACCATAAGTAAACTTGCAAGCAAAAGTCACATGACTGAATACAACCTATAGACTGGTTTCACCCTCCTTGACAACCGTCATCAAGGATGAACTCAGAGGACAAGCGTGTTGGCTTCACTGTCTTTGTTTACCAAGTATCTGACCTTCTAGGTTTTGTTTTTTTTCTTTTCCAAAAAACCTTATGGCTAATAAGGGCTTTCTTATTAGCCAGATATTTTGATAATATAGAATTAAGAGTGATATTTTGAGAAATTATTGTTTATTTCTGGACAGGATCTGCACAAAATACCAAGGAATGAATTCCAGGATAATGTCGACATATGGCCAAGTGTCACTTGCATCCATGTTGGAATGTCACTTACTGGCCACTTTAATAGGAACTTGTTGATTCTAAGATTCCTGTTCTTGGCTGCAGGAGTGGAACCCAATGTGGTCTTCTGCTGTTGCATGCTGAGATGCTTTTCTGCTCACCACAGTTGTAAAGAGCAATTATATGAGTTACTATATCCTTCCTGGCAGGAAAGCTTAAACCAATCTGCCCATTTTCCTCTGACTTCTCTTATCAACAAGGTGTTTGTTTCCACCTACGGAACTCATTCGATGTTTTTTACATCATTCTGTGTAAACTCTAGAGACTGTTGTGTGTGAAAACCCCAAGAGATCATCAGTTTCTGAAATACTCAAACCAGTCCATCTGGCTCAAACCAACACCCATGCCACAGTGAAAGTCACACTTTGAGATGATTAATTTTTCCCCATTCTGATGTTTGAAGTGAACAGTAACTGAAGCTCTTGATTTGTATCTGCATGATTTGATGCATTGTGCTGCTGTCAAGGGATTGGCTGATTAGAGAACTGCATAAAACAGCAGGTGGATGGGTGTTCCTAATAAAGTGACCGGTGTGTGTATTTAAAATATTTAGTCAGTATTTTTTAGATCCCTCTGCTGGTTGCATCATGACATGCATGCACAACAAGAAAACAGTAACTAGCCAACTTCTTTGATTCCATCTGTAGAAATTTGTATGCCAGTGGAGCTAATTTTTGGACATAATTTTGGTTATTACATGCTGAAACGTGTCCCTCTGACCCGCTGGAGGTAGCATCATTTGTCATTGATCTTCCAGCAGGTCAGACTCATTTGTACTTCTGTACAACCCCACGTACTTTAAAACCTTTCTTAGAGTGCGCATACTGCTTGCAGTGTCATCCACCTTGTTCAGTAACAGCAGAATCGCACCCTGTCTCAACCTGAGCATGAAACAGAACTTGATTAAATCATGTAAATGAGCTGTATTATCCAGTTTATTCTCCACACACCTCATTCAAACCCTAGATTCAAACATGGCTCAGTCCATATGAACTCACCAGAAGACTGACCATCTCCGAGTTGCTTCATACTTTCACAAACTAGTGTTATTATTCCCAGTAAATACCATCCAAAATTTCAGCCTTATATCTTTATTATATATTTGATATATCTTTATTAAAGCCTTTATATCTATATGTGAGAGATTAGGGCTTTAAAAATGGGGCGGGACACTGATTTTACTGTAAAAATGAGTAGTACAGAAAAAGATGCTAAGTTCAATAGGTCATTACTTTTGAACTATTCATGCTAGATGCATGAAATTTTCAGGAGTTGTTCTTAAGTACTAGATGTGTCTAAGTACTATAAAGGAAGATATACAGTTGCATATTTGTCAGTTTATAGCTTGTTGAAAACTTTAAAAAAAATTCGCTTGTGCTTTGGAGCAGTTTTGGCCCTCTGTATTTCCACATTGAAGCATATCAGACCTTTCAAATTTTGGTATTTATTTCTCATGTTATAGTACTATTTTGGTGATGAAGCATTTTTCTAAAAGAAATAAAATTTTCTGATTTATGAGGCATTAAAAATGAAAAAAATAATTTCATGCCTATATTTCAAATGCATATTGCTCATGTATGACAAGGTCTACCATAAAAAGAATTATACCACTTGAAAGAGCATGTCTTCATTAATATATTCACAAAATATGAAGTTGGCTCTTGTACCAAACTATATTAAGGTATCAAATACGCCATGTTTCACCACAAACAAATGTAAAATCTATATTTTACATTTGTTTGTGGTGAAACATGGCGTATTTGATACCTTACTCAGTTACTGGACACTTTTCAGCCACTGTACTTAAAATACAATCACAAAATTGTCAGAGCTAATATTTGTATTTTATGTCTAAATTTTAAATTGTCTAAATCTTAAATTTTATGTCTAATGCTTATTCTGCAAGTTTTACCATACCCAGTTCTTCAATTTAAACAAACAGTGTCAGTAGAAGCAAAACTTCAAACAAATACTGTCTACTTGAAGAGTTTGAACAATGTATTGATTTGCTTTTCAACATCAGATAGAAGTTTATATTTCTTGCTGGTTGATGTAAGTGGAGCATCAGTAATCTTCAAGATATGTACAAGAGGAACCCAACAGAGATCCTCCCTCCTAGGCCAACTGCAAGTCTTCGAGGGACCATGAGGATATTACTTGTGCATCTTGTTCCTTGTCTGATGTTGCACATATGTTACCTATCCACCATTGTTGGTCATACAAACACAACCTATTTACCAGGAACTATATCTGCAAGATTTCACAGAAGTTTGATTCATTACTTGTGGACGATTCCCACTACCTTCCACTGGCCATCAGGCTTTTGAACCACAGATTATAATCACCATCTACCTCTATATTTCCATCAGGCTTTTGAACCACGGATTATAATCACCACCTACCTCTATATTTGCAATTTTGCACAAGACATTGCACAGAGCACAGTATATTTTTTTATATGTTTGCATATTGTTTGATTGCCTTTTTTATGTAATCTTTGTTTATTTTCGTTCTACTTTTATATTTTGCATTCCATATGCACTTTATATTTCATATTTTATATATATATTTTTTTATATTAGTAAGCATAGTTTGGTCAGGCAGTTGCAAAATAAGAATTTCATTACCCAATAATAAACCGCTGTGTCTGTTATTGTGTATATGACAAATAAACATCTTGAATCTTGACTCTAATAATAGCCTAATATTAAAAATCTATATGAATTTATCAATTTCCAGATTTTATGTATTACTTGGAGCATATAGAATATGCCTTGAAACGGCATTTCTGTCTGGAGCAAAACATGGTGTATTTGATACCTTAATAAATATAGTTTGGTTCAAGATATCAACTTCTTATTTTGTGAATATACAGGGTTAGTCAAAATTATGTTAACACTTAAGTGGTAGGAACCATTTATTCACAAAACATACATTATATGTGCAAAATGATTTACAGGATGGTCTCAACCTGTTCGCCATCGTGTTCAACACACAAAAAAACATTTCGCGGGGAATAGATGATACCACAGTCCTTATTCTGTCCTTGAGGTCATTGATATCATGAACTTTCCTGCTATACACGCGCTCCTTCACCATACCTCATAACCAGAAATCACAGGGCATCAAATCAGGAGAGTGTGGAAACCACGGCAATGGTCCACCGTGACCTATCCATCGACCTGGAAATGTGTGGTCGAGATATGGTCATACGTCTATCTGCAGGAGAAAAATAATCCATTAGTGTTAGCATAATTTTGACTAACCCTGTATTCATGAACACATGCTCTTTCCAGTGGTATAATTCTTTTTATGGTTGACCTTGTCATACATGAGCAATATGCCTTTGAAATATAGGCGTGAAATGATTTTTTTTCATGCCTCATAAATCAGAAAATTTTATTTCTTTTAGAAAAATACTTCACCACCAAAATAGTACTATAACATGAAAAATAAATACCAAAATTTGAAAGATCTCATGTGCTTTAACGTGCAAGTACAGAGGGCCAAAGCTGCTCCAAAGCGCAAATTTTTTTTTTTTTTAAACAGTTTTCAGCAAGCTATAAACTGACAAATATACAACCGTGGATCTTCTTTTATAGTAGTTAAAGACATCTAGTACCTAAGAAAATTTCATGCATCTAGCGTGAATAGTTCAAAAGTAATGACTTATTGAACTTGGCATTTTTTTTCTGTACCGCTCGTTTTTACAGTAAAATCAGTGTCCCGCCCCATTTTTAAAGCCCTAATATCTCGAAAACTATCCATCCATTATCTGCAACTGCTTATCCTGTTCTACAGGGTCGCAGGCAAGCTGGAGCCTATCCCAGCTGACTATGAGCGAGAGGCGGGGTACACCCTGGACAAGTCGCCAGGTCATCGCAAGGCTGACACATAGAGACAAACAACCATTCTCACACTCATTCACACCTATGGTCAATTTAGAGCCACCAATTATCCTAACCAGGGCGGCACGGTGGTGTAGTGGTTAGCGCTGTTGCCTCACAGCAAGAAGGTCCGGGTTCGAGCCCCGTGGCCGGCGAGGGCCTTTCTGTGCGGAGTTTGCATGTTCTCCCCGTGTCCGCATAGGTTTCCTCCGGGTGCTCCGGTTTCCCCCACAGTCCAAAGACATGCAGGTTAGGTTAACTGGTGACTCTAAATTGACCGTAGGTGTGAGTGTGAATGATTGTCTGTGTCTATGTGTCAGCCCTGTGATGACCTGGCGACTTGTCCAGGGTGTACCCCGCCTTTCACCCGTAGTCAGCTGGGATAGGCTCCAGCTTGCCTGCGACCCTGTAGAACAGGATAAAGCGGCTAGAGATAATGAGATTATCCTAACCTGCATGTCCTTGGACTGGGGGGAATCCGGAGCACCTGGAGGAAACCCACACAGGCACGGGGAGAACATGCAAACTTGTATGGTGTTTACTGGGAATCATAACATTAGTTTGTGAAAGTACGAAACAAATTGGAGATGGTCAGTTGGGAACATTTTCTGAAATCTGGTGATTTGAGGTGGATTTACCCACAAGATTAAAGTTATCACGTTATAACATGAAAAGTTTCATGTTTTAACAATATGATCACGTTATAACGTGAAACCAAATTAACAGGTTATAACGTGAAAACATATTGTTGTAATAAACTTTTCACATTATTACGTTATACTGATTTTTTTTTTTCTTTTCCCCCTGGTGTGGCAGCAATATCCTTTTCTAGTATCTCTTTGAATGGTCATATTACCAGGGTTTTACTGTAGTATATTTAATTAATTGTTTTGTCACTCTTATGACACTACTTTTAAGTTGCCATGCTATTAAAAGACATGGTTTAAATTGTTTTATTGTATGCATGGAGAAGCAGTCTGTAATCACTATAATCATTTTGGATATACTATTAAAAAAAAGTAATAATATAGTAACGATAATAAAACTGCAATACTGTAGAATAATGTTCATTTCTCAAACTATACTAGTAATTTTAAGTTTGATAGCTATATTGTTAATATTATTATTAAACCTTCTTTTAACATTATTTTTCCTCCTCCATAGACCAATGCACTTTACCATGAAGCATTCCAGCTCTGGGCTCAAGACTTCCCCAGTGTTCAAGTCCTTAATGATGGGACAAGAACTAATGAAGTATGGTAAAATCAAATCCAGGACTGACTCCAAATGCAGTTCTGTACATTACTTGTATATATTTAATTGTATACACTGTATACAATTAAAGTGAGAAGTGTAACACACTCAATCTCTTACAGAAAAACCACATGTACTTCACGTGATTTTTCACATGTGAAATATGTGGAAAATGTGTTTTGCACATGGGAAACATGGTTTTGGCCCAATTTTATGTGAATCACATGTAGGAACGTTTTACACATGTGCTCTACATGGTAACATATGTTACAAAATCTGATACCATGTATTCCACATGTTACCACATGTGGTAACGTGATCACATGTGAAATACATGGGAAATTCATGTGTTTTTTCTGTAAGGGATGTGATGTGTTTTGGGTACATTCCAGACAGTAATAGAAGCAGTGATGCCCTTCAGAATTTATTTAATCATTTAAGGCACAATCTACCATCAGTCTATCTTGCTATGCTTCATGAAGGCACATTTGGACAACTTTACGACCAACCTTTTTGTGCATGTTTGTACAGGAGCGACTCGGAGCAGTTGCATGCCTTCACCTGGCAGTGAAACACTTTGCAGTGCACACTGATGTCATTGTGATCGGAGGGTATGCTTTCTTGTATTTCCCCTAGGAATTCTCCCAAAAAATTAAAGCAGTGATTTGTTAAAAAAAGACCATATGAAAAATGGTCACTGGGCAGCACGGTGGTGCACAGTAGGAAGGTTCTGGGTTTGAACCTTATGGCTGACTGTGGCCTTTCTGTGTGGAGTTTGCATGTTCTCCTTGTACCTGTGCAGGTTTCCTCAACAGTCATGTAGGTCAACTGGCTACTTTAAATCCCCCATAGGTGTGAATGTGATGGTTGTTCATCTCTTTGTCACCTTGTGATAGATTCACAACCAGTCTAGGGTGAACCCCACCTCTCGCCTGAAGTCAGCTTGGGTTTGGCTCAGGCTTCTCCCATGATTGATAATGGATGGATGGAAATGGTCATTGAGATGCATGAAAAACAAATGCATACTAATATTTAGCTAATTTTTAGTGTTTCGTCAGAGTGAATATTTTAAAAAGGTAATCGTTTTAAAAAAGAACATTCTGACAGCCACTACATGATCACACATCACACGTAGCCAGCAAGGTTAT
Source organism: Neoarius graeffei (assembly GCF_027579695.1). Taxonomy (NCBI): domain Eukaryota; kingdom Metazoa; phylum Chordata; class Actinopteri; order Siluriformes; family Ariidae; genus Neoarius; species Neoarius graeffei. Next base: position 13,132,354 of record NC_083577.1, read on the forward strand.
ATGCTGGGATCAGAGTACATGATACTTTTTGTCTTTCATGATACACACCATGTCAGATTAAGCTATAAGGTCATAGTGGTGTAAATTCTTGTCATGTCTTGGTCAGGATGCTGACAACACTACAGTTTTAACCCTGACCAATCATCATTCATGTCGGGGAGGAGAGTCAAGAAAATGTCAATCATGGCTATCAAGTAACACGTCGGAGGAGTTACTTGGTAACTTGGTGAGGAAAATACAAAAAATTCTGGCAGGCTAGACTTTTTGTTGGGGTGTCATGGGGTGTCCCAGACTTGGCATCGCTTTTCTTTGATTATATTACATTACATTACATTACAGGCATTTAGCAGATATTCTTATCCAGAGTGATGCACAACATACCCAGAGCAGCCTGGGGAGCAGTTAGGCACCTTGCTCTTCAGCCATTCCTGCTGGTCCAGGTAATCAAACAAGCAACCTTTTGGTCCCAAAGCTGCTTCTCTAACCATTAGGCTATGTCGCACTACAAGGCCAGTTGTTGTTGTTGTCGTTGTTCATATTCAGGCCTGATGATGGAAATTCGTCCAGCAAGATAAAATCATGTCAAAATCGGGCTAAATTCGTGTAATCTGATCCCAGCATGAGGCATCTTCAGGCAGACTGTTAAACTCACTTCTTTACACATCATGATCTTTATATTTTGTCAAATATAAAGATGTCAAAGTACAGTACTGTGCAAAAGTCTTAGGCCCCCCATTTTTTTCATACAAACTTTGTTATACATTTCTATTTTATGACCTCTACATTATCAAGTCAGTACAAAAACATTTTAGAGTTCCAAATGTTTGTTTTCACAAAATTAAATGTTACAGAAAAAAAGTTTGTATCTGAGCAGCATAGTACATAAGAGACCACTTTTCAGATTTAAAAAAAAAAAAAAAGATGGGTTTTGCTGCAAAATTAAGAAGCAAGTGTGACAGTGTCCAGAAGAACTGTGGCTGGTTCTGCAAGATGCTCAGTGAAACCTACAGCTCATTTCCTTATAAAACAGCACTCATTGTACCTGAGACTACTTTTTTAAAGCAAAGGGTCGTCTCATACCAAATATTGACTTTGTTTGTTTCATTTATTATGGCTTATTGTTTATAGTATTTTTTTTTTTTTAATGTTGAAACATTTCATTAATTTTAAGCCGTTTTTGGTCTACAGCATTTCTTTACATGCACTGAAGACTTTTGCACACTTCTGAATGCACTGCAATTTTGGTCAAAACCATGTTGGTTCAGGAACAGGTTTAGGAGCTGTTCTTGAGTATTAAACACTTAGAATTTGTCTTAGACTGAAAAAACTGAACAGGGATTACCAAGTACATTGAATTTGTATTAAATTAGACAGCTACATTTATCCCAAGTTGTGGTTTGTTTGTTTGTTTGTTTGTTTGTTTGTTTGTTTGTTTGTTTGTTTGTTTGTTTGTTTGTTTGTTTGTTTTTTAATAAGAATACAGCCCCTGATCTTCAAGTGCTGTGTTTTTTCTCCAGCGACACACTGTTTAAAGAGGACTTCAGTCTCAGAAAGTTCACAAAGCACTTTGCAAAGTTGCAGAGGAAAGGTGAAGATGGTAACTTGGTCCTCTCGTACGAGTGCAAGGATGAGGGTGAGTATGATATTTATTTTTTTATTATATACGTGTGTGTGTGTGTGTGTGTGTGTATATATCTTGGATGTATTTCTTTGGAGGAGCTTGAAATGCTCTTTTAAACCTTTAATCATGAACCCAGTTATACATGTACGTGTCGTTGTTATTATTATATCACATGGCCATAGGCCGATGAGCTTTTGCCATCACGCGACGTCCATCCATCATCCGTCCACAATTCACAAAAATCGCTACTCCTCCCTGAGTTTTCAATGGATTTTGATTTGGATTGTTTTGTTTGGAAGATCTAATCAGTGTGTACAGAAGTTACTCTTTGGTTTTGTGATTTCTCATTAGCAAGTTGCTAATTAGGCCGATTAACGAACTTTCAGGAAAATTGCTACTCTTTCCTGAGTTTTTAATGGATTTTGATTCTGATTTGTTTTCTTTTGAAAATCTAATTGTTCTTCACAAAAAGTTACTATTTCATTTGTTGATTTCTCATTAAGACATTGCTAATTAAGCTGCGTGGTGAACTTTTTGGAAATTTGCTTTTCCTACCAGAGTTCTCTATGGGCTTTTATTTAGATTGTTTTATTTGGATGATTGTGAGTCTTCACAAAAGTTACTATTGAGTTTGTTGAATTTTCATTTACAAGTTGCTAATTTATTACTCAGCAGTCATCCATGGCTGTGTATTCTACTGTTGACAAGATTTTCGCGCGCTACATGTATATATTTAGCTTACTGGCCATAGGCTATTGCCATCACGCATCCATTCACAATTCACAAAAATTGCTGCTCCTCCCTGAGATTTCAATGGATTTTGATTCTGATTGTTTTGTTTGGAAGATCTAATCAGTCTGCACAAAAGTTACTCCTTGGCTTTGTGATTGGTACGGCTGTGTGAGCTAGCGCATTGCTGATGATCTGGTGTTTTGGTAGCTGTCTTCTATCTACTATACTTCAGCATCATGATTTTGAATCACTGAAATAAGAGATGGCTATGAGACATGCTTGCATTTACAGAAACATCAAAGTATGGCATCCTGGAGGTGGATTCGGACTTTCGAGTGCAGTGTATGAAGGAAAAGCCTCTGCCGACTGAGACACACTCACGCAGGGCTGTACGTATGCCACACCACATTACACTATCAGTCATGTGAGAAAACACACTGAGGGCTTTTATTCTGCCATGTTTCTTTCACACAGTGTCCCTGTTTTTACTTGCTTTCAAGAACAATACTTCCTCTGCTGGACGTCTTCCTGAAGGAGAAGGAGGTACTGAAGTTTTCTTGGTTAAAATGTCAAAGTTAATGCTGCTAATTTATTACTGAAACTTCTGATTACTTCCAAGGAAAACCCACACTGCTTTTTTTAATAATAATAATAATAATAATAATAATAATAATAAATTTTATTTCTATAGCACTTTTCACAGAGAGACTGCAGCTCAAAGTGCTTTACATTAAAAGATGAGACATAAAATATAAAGTGGACATCATGGTAAAATATATAAAAGACAACATTGACAAAATGGAAAGGAAAGAAAAAAGTAATTGTTACAGTGAAAAAGATAAAAATAAGTTAAAATTGTACAGAAACAACTAGCTGTATGCTAATTTTAAAAAGGAATGTTTTAGCTGACGTTTAAAGATATTTACTGAGTCTGCCTCCCTGATACTTTTTGAGAACCTTTAAAGCTTTAAATTAAAATGGTCCTCACTGCAGAAAGTCCAGGAGTTAGAGTTGGATCAGATCCGATTCCTAATGTTAATTCCTAATTAAAACCTTGTCCCTGGTCTTGGAGCTAGGTTACTTTTCCAGCATCAAAAAACTGTACTTTATTAAAACATACCTGGCGTCCTTTCAGATAACGCTTTTCGAAAATGATTTAAACCATTTAAACATTGTATTTTCAAGTAGCCTGAGACAGAATCTCGTGTTGTCAAATATCAAATAAACAAGTGTTGCCAGGCAAAACAAACCTCGCCTGACCTTTCTGGTGACCTTCACCATGACCTGATTACCCTCAAAATTTAATCAGGTAATCTATTAAACCATTGCCCACCTACCCTGAAAATCTGAAGTCGATCAGTGCAACCATCTGGACACTAGATTGTTAACAGACAGACACACAAACAAACTGCACTGATTACAATACCTTGCCCTGCTTATTCCGTTGCGGGCGAAGTAAAAATGTGTACTTGCAAGATGGATTTTGCTTCAGCATGACGTGAGTCAGAACCTAAACTGCCTTGAAACATGTTTATTTAATAGTCTAAAATGTTAAGCTAACCCAAAAGGCAGCATCATGGCGCACACACATATCCAACACCATGCGCTCAGCCTTGTTTCATTCAGCCTGCATGAACTCTAAAACAAAAATTCTGCAATGGCTCATGGGTACACTACGGCTCAACATTTTCACACTATCCAGAATTCATAGCCATCCAAAGGTAGTTCCTTTAAAGTTTAAACACTGTATATATGTGCACTCCACTCTGCTTTCTATCTGTGTGCTGTACTTGATGCAAGTCGCACTCATGTCTAAAAGCGATTCAGAGCACATCATGTGTTGTGCTGGCAGAGGTGTAATCCAGAAACTAATTTCAGAGGAATGAGGAAATATACAAAATAAAATCATGATTGATTGTTTTTCTCAACTGTACAGTTAAATTGGTAAGTGTAGTTTGCTCGTGAATTTCAGGTGGATGTCAGACAGACAGCAGTTGGAGTGCTGATGGGACAAGTTTATTATGTCATTATAAAATAAGTGTATTAAAATTTTATGTTGTCTTGTGAAGGCTGTAGGGATGTGTCTTGTCTCATGCTGATTATCAAGTTGTATTCACTAATGCCCGATATAAAATTTTACTTTTTTTTTTTCCTTTACTTTGGGAATAGATAGTGTCTGTGTCTGAATTGCAGAATTTTTGTTTTAGAGTTCATGCAGGCTGAATGAAACAAGGCTGAGCGCATGGTGTTGGATATGTATGTGTGCCATGATGCTGCCTTTTGGGTTAGCTTAACGTTTTAGACTATTAAATAAACATGTTTCAAGGCAGTTTAGGTTCTGACTCACACGTCATGCTCTGTGTGCTCCTATCTCTGGTGCTGCCATCTAGTGTTGAAGAGGAGCAAAATTCATCTTGCAAGTACATATTTTTACCTCGCCCGCAACGGAATAAGCGGGGCAAGGTATTGTAATCAGTGCAGTTTGTTTGTGTGTCTGTCTGTTAACAGTCTAGTGTAAACAGACAGACACAATGTTTTGGGTCATTATCTCTACTGTGAAGCACTGGTGTCTTGTCAGTTTTACAGAATTTGACTGCATCTGAGCAGCAATTATATCTTTATGCAGAGATTCCAACACTGACAAATGAAAAAGAGTAGCATCTCTGAGTGCAGTGAGGTGAACATGAGTGAAGTGAAGCTTCCTATTAGGCTGGGGGCCGCCAAGGCCCCCAGAAACCAAATTTCAGGGAAGGTCAGAGATCCAACCCAGGCCATTTTGAGCTACTATTTGAGGAAAATTAATGCAGGGTTTACTGTACAGTATAAGCTCAATTATCCAAAAACTCTGGGGGGAAAAAAGTTTGGCCAACTACTGCTGACCTTTCCTGCTACCACTCCCTCCTTGCTGAGTTCTCAGCCTCATTCAAATCAGCCAAAATTAAGTTTTATCCCTCCAAAATTCACACTTCCATCTCCATCCCTCGTCAACTGTTTTCTGTTTTCTCTTCTCTCCTCAACTCTCCACCACCTGCACCTCAGTCCTCCATCACTGCAGAGGACTTCAGTCTTTTTTGAGAAGATCATAGCCATCCACAACTCCTTCACCATACCCGCTTTCCCCTCCCCACCCCCCTGTCTCTTCCCCCTTGCTGCCTGCTTTATCCCATCTTTCCACTTCTGTTTCCCAGCTCCTGCTCTCTCACCATCCGACCACCTGTGCCCTTGACCCTATCCCCTCGTCTCTCCTCCAGACCATCACTTCTGACATCCTCCCTCATCAACTCCTCCTTGTTCTCTGGATGTTCTCTGGATGTTCTCTGTTGTCTTCCAGGTTCAAATGGCCCCACATCACCCCTCTGCTGAAAAAACCCACCTTGGACCCCTCAGTCATCAAGAACTTCTCCCCTTCCTGTCAAAGATGCTTGAACGTGCTGTTGCTAATCGACTCCCCTCTTTTCTCTCATGGAACAACCTCCTGGATCCTCACCAGTCTGGCTTCTGTGCTGGACACTAAACCAAGACTGTGCTTCTCTCTGTCAGTGAGGCACTTCATTCAGCACATGCTGCCTCCCTCTCCTTGGTGCTGATTCTCCTTAATCTTTCTGCTGCATTTGATACTGTTGATCATTCCATCCTCCTATCATCCTTATCACCTCAAGGGATCTGTGGGACAGCCCTAGGCTGGTTCAAGTTCTACCTCTCTGGTCGCTCCTTCCAGGTTACGTGGTTCTGTATCAACACCTTACCACCAGTGTCGCTCAAGGTTCAGTCCTTGGTCCACTTCTCTTCTCCCTCAACACTCAGTCTCTTGGCCCAATTATCTCTGCTCATGGTCTGTGCTACCACTGCTATGCTGATGACACCCAACTGTTTCTCTCTTTTCCTCCTTCTGACATGTATGTCTGCCCCTGCTTGCCTGCATGACGTACAGAACTAGATGGAGAACCATCACCTGAAGCTCAACCCAGGCAAGACGGAGGTAATTAACATTCCTGCTCCATCCTCTCCACCTCTGGACATTTTTGTTTCCATGGGGGACATCTCTAGGTCTCCTTCACCCAGTGTGAAGAACCTAGGGGACGTGTTCGATGATGAACTCTCCTCCTCGGCAAACATTGCTGCAGTGACCGGATGTTTAGTTTCCTCCTGTACAACATCTGAAGGAGCCGCCGTTTTCTTACCACCTACTCTACTCCGCTTCTGGTCCAAGCACTGATCCTCTCCCTCTTGGACTACTGCAACTCTCTCCTTGCTGGCCTTCCAGCTTTTGCCATCAGACCCCTACAGCTCATCCAGAATGCTGCAGCTCACCTGGTCTACAACCTCCCTCATTCTTCCCATGTCACCCCTCTGCTTGTAGAACTGCACTAGCTACCTATCGCAGCTTGCATCAAATTTAAGACATTGGTGCTACCTTACCAGGCTGTCAAGGGGTTAGGGCCAGCATACTTCCAGAGTCTGTTCTGCCCCTACACACCAGCCAGATCCCTACACTCTGCTACTACTGGTCGCCTTGGCCTCTCCTCCTCCACTCCTGCCCAGCCTGCTCAAGACTACTGTCTGCCCTGGTTCCTCGTTGGTGGAATGACCTTCCCATTGAGGTCAGAACTGCTGACTCTCTGACCACCTTCAAGCGCAAA